>NC_084590.1:45888246-45960746 GCF_033807715.1 Cololabis saira
ATGAATGGATGGATGGATGGATGGATGGATGGATGGATGCATGGTGGATGGATGGACGGATGGATGGATGGTGGATGGATGGATGGATGGATGGATGGATGGATGGATGGATGGATGGATGGATGGATGGATGATGGATGGATGGATGGATAGATGGTTGGATGGATGGATGGAGGAGAAGAAAAGAGAGAGAAGAAAAATAGTTATGGGTCGTTTTGTCGCTCTTTTTTCTTCTGGGCAAAAAGATTCTTATAAACCGACATGCCACCATTGGTTATATTTGAGACTGTTATGAACGATTCATCAAAGAGTTCCGTTCCTGAGCTGCTGCTGAAGCTCATTGGCCGTTCTCAGCTTGTTGCTAAGAGACCAACGTTATTGACATTAAGTGAAGAAGCGGGGAGACGGTTTAGCCAATCAGAATGCAGAACACGATGCACAATGCAAATCCACAGTACCAGTACAGTACCATCAGAGACGTTCAATAAACGAGACAGCCCACTACGGTTCGGTTTCCTGTATCTGTGTCACGTGACTGCCACGCCCCTTTAGGAGAATAACAGCAGGTCCTGAGTCTATTGAGTCCTATGGGAAAAGTGAACGTGAGCACAGATTATTACCAATTCCTTCGCCCCATAGTAACCTAAGTAAATATGGGACCAGTTTTTCAAAAGCCACAAACCTTCTGAATATTCTGATACCAAAATGGCAATTTTCAGACCGACAGATTAGGAGAAAATTAACTTTGTTTGAGACCTGTCTCTGTCTGAGCAACACATTCTCGCGAGATTTGGCTCTCATCGTTTTCCCATCAGATAAAATGAAGTTTAAAACTAAAAGAAAACTTGCTTCTTTGCTTAATAATACTGTTATTGTTATTATTGAAGTCTTTTTGGAAGAAAGTTGTACTGTATCTAGCCACGCCCACTTAGGAGACAGGAAGTGTATACCATTTCATACCATTGGCAGTAACGGTAATGCATTATCTTCTGTATAGAGGATCTTTGGTACCATGCTGAAATGAAGGCTAGAGGGGCATTTATGGGAGCATTTAAAAAAATGTTTTTATTTAAAGTAACTAAATAGTTACTTTTCATAGTAACGCATTACTTTTTGGTCTAAGTAACTGAGTTACTTTTTTAATGAAGTAACTAGTAACGGTAACTAGTTACTATTTTTTTTCAGTAACTAGCACAACACTGGCGATGATACGCCGATGACGCTGTTGTTTCTATGTGAGTGTCGGTCTGTGGAGCTGCAGGAAGCAAGCCTGGACAGGGCACGTAAGGACGGATGGATGATTACAAAAGAGTTAAATATGGGACAAGCGGGGACAGCAGGGGAGGGATTGTGGGAATAACTCTGGTCTGCTACGCTCAGAGTTTTAACAGATGGCCCCCTCCAACACCCACACAGATCTGTCTCTCACACGTGGACACACTCGTGCTCGGCCCACAGTGGCCGAGGACGTGAACAGGAAGTGTGTGTGGGGGCTTGTTTTCGAGGTGCAAGTCTGGGTGTTTCTGTGAATCAGTCTGTCTCCACGTCTGCATCTAAAACGGTTAAGTCTGCAATATTTTACTGTTTAAAATGGGCCTTTTACCCAAAGTGAGCTGAGGTAGACCCAAGCAAATACCCGTCAGCCTAACTTTGATATTAACGGGGGGAGAAAACATACATGTTAGTTAGTTAATAGTTAGTTAATATTTATTTTGGTCAATCACAAACATAAAAATCAACAAACAAGATAACACAGGTTTTTCCCTGGTCAACATTGTGATTATTTTGACCGAAAAGGTCTGGGATTGAAGCATAAAGCTTATCTTGCCCACCTTTTAACAGAATAGATTATACAAAAAGAACAAATGAAGTATCATAAGTCTACACAAAATAATAATAATAGTAATAATAGCTTAAATAACTGTAATAATAGTAATAATAATGATCATAATAATAATGATAGCTCTGAAAACAGAAAGTGAAAGGATGCTAAGGAAACCGACAAAACCAATTTGAGTTGTCACTCACTCATCTCACTCATCTTCTTCCGCTTTATCCGTTCCCGGGTCGCGGGGGCAGCAGCCTCAGCAGGGATGCCCAGACTTCCCTCACCCCAGACACTTCCTCCAGCTCTTCCGAGGGGAGTCCGAGGCGTTCCCAGGCCAGCCGAGAGACATAGTCTTTCCAGCGTGTCCTGGGTCTTCCTCACGGTGGGACATGCCTGGAACACCTCCCTAGGGAGGAGGGACATGCCTGGAACACCTCCCTAGGGAGGAGGGACATGCCTGGAACACCTCCCTAGGGAGGAGGGACATGCCTGGAACACCTCCCTAGGGAGGAGGGACATGCCTGGAACACCTCCCTAGGGAGGCGTCCAGGAGGATCCGGTACAGATGCCCAAGCCACCTCAGCTGACTCCTCTCAATGTGAAGGAGCAGCGGCTCGACTCCGAGCTCCTCCCGGGTGACCGAACTCCTCACCCTATCTCTAAGGGAGCGTCCAGCCACCCTGCGGAGGAAACTCATCTCGGCCGCTTGTATCCGCGATCTCGTCCTTTCGGTCACTACCCAAAGTTCATGACCATAGGTGAGGGTAGGGGCGTAGATTGACCGGTAAATCAAGAGCTTCGCCTATCTCATGCATGTGTACATTCTTCTTTGTTTGCTTATTGTGCTCCTATATATGTGTCCTTTACCTTTGTTTTGAATAATATCTTGTATGCTTTTATTGAGTTTGCTAGTTTAAGGTCGTCTTGTAATGAGTTCCACAGTTTTACTCCTAAAACAGATATACATCTGCCCTTTGTATTTGTTCTTATTGCTGTTGAGTCAAACATTGCTGTTGATGTTATTCTATCATTAATTCATTCATTCATCTATGGATGACCTGAAAGGTAGTGATCTTACTCTGTGTCACCGAAATGAGGTGACAGACGGTGGATATCATGTGACGTGCTTCATCACTCAAGAGAAAGCTCCTTCTCTCATCGCAGTGATGGAGTGATTGTGGGAAGTGTGGAAGGAGGGAACAGGGTGAAATGGGTTGAACGGTAAATTACGACCGGCAGGGACAGAGGGGACGCTTCGGCCAGAGCAACATCAGCTCCATCTTTTTCCCCTCCGTGTCTGACCCCATTCATGGTTTAAAATACATAAATAACAAACAAACAGCGCGAGAGATGGATGGAGCCGGAGAGGAGTGAAGGGAGTGATAAATCGTGAGCGACAGAGATGCTGCGAGCAAGGAGGGCATCGACAGCAGCGCCTGGCTCATGTTGAATCTTCACCTGCAGTAAATAAGATGGACTAGTGGGGGGTTCTTGGGGGGGTTGCCAGACAGATAGATGAGGCTGGGAGATAGAAGTGAACAGATAGAAGTGATGGGATTTTAATCACCGTCGCGACCCATCGAGGAATCTCCCCTAGGCCTTCCCCTCTGATGACATCACAAACACACCAGAACCGGCGCTCTGGCCGCACCGTTGAGGAAAAACCTCTGAATTAGAGGCCAGGGGGCCGAACGACTCCCTGTCCTGCATGGTTAGGGCTGGGCGATATGGCCTTTTATTAATATCTCGATATTTTTAGGCCATGTCACGATACACAATATATATCTCGATAATTTGCCTTAGCCTTGAATTAACACTATAATGCATACAATCACACCAGTATGATCATTCTATATGTCTACATTAAAACATTCTTGTTCATACTGCATTAATATATGCTCGTTTTAAACTTTCATGCGAAAAGGGGGAATAAGTCAAATTTACCAAAACTGTATTTATTAAACAGTTACTAAGCAGTGACTGGCACAAACAAAGTGCACGTTGCATCTCTGACTCCCCGTCTGAAGATCATCTACTAAGAACATGTTCTGGTCCCGGTTTTACCTGGTTTTACCTGGTTTTACCAGGTTTTACCAGGATGAGCTGCTCTGAGCAGGAGGGGCCTTTACAGCACCTTCATATTCAGACTACTGTAATTGTAGGTGTAGGGACTGCAATGTTTCATCCTCTTCTCCTTTACTTTGCATCACTTTCACTTACTTTTAGAAATATGACGTCATATAGTCTTGTTTGATTTTGTTTTGATGATAGTGATTGATTTCATGTGGCCACATTTAAGCAACACTAGGTGACGTTTCTCAGCTCTGGAAGAGAAAAGCCTGAATTATGGTTCCTCGTTAAATCGATGCAGAACCTACGGCGTAGGGTACGCCGTAGGGTACGCGGCGACGCGCACTTACGCCGTAGGCTCTGCGTTGGTGTAACACGGAACCATAAATCAGTCTAAAGGCTCGGCTGCGCGTGTCGCGCTGAGCGGCTCCTCAGCTCTCCGGAGAAAACATCCCCACCCGTCTTTACTAAACCGGTTTGCTTTGAAAAGAGTCCGTCGCGCGTAGCAACCGCGCGGATAAGCTCACGGCGCAAACAGGCCGAGTTTGGGAAAGTTAATTTAAAGTTCAAGCGGGGTGGAAGTGACCGGCGGTCCCGGACAGCAGCGCCGACACCAGCAGGGCCTATGATAATGCACGCACGACAGCACGTGACTGACGTATCTAACAGAGTGCGCTTGTTTTATGTCTCCGAGAAGGAGAGACGAAACGAGAGAGTGAGAAAAGCCTGTAATTTAACGCCCGCGGCTAAAAGCAAATGTATAATGTTCAATGTATATTCGAATATTCACGATAGAGTCATTTTGTACATCGCACAGAGTAGAAGCCGAGATACATCGACTATACTCGATATATCGCCCAGCCCTACCTGCACCCAAACAATCTCCAACTGGAATGGGTGGTACCGCACAGCTGACGGTGGTGACCTACTGTACAGGCCTTCCTGGATGCTCCAGCCCAGTCACCTAGGCCTGATGACCTGGTCCACCGAACATCCGACAACATCCCAGACCTTCCCAAACTCTTCTGTTGCATCCAAACAGCCCTGCGGTTGAGTTTCTACAACAAGTTCCACCTGCATCGGCCCAGTTCAGACCCAGAAACGTGAACGTACCGCCTTCAACTCCTTAGAAATTACATTTGGGGTCATTACTTCTACATAGGAATGTTCTCCCACTCCACAGATTTCCTGTTTTTTAGCAGCATCCAGCTTATTTTCGGGGTCCGACAGGTTGCAGGCGTTTGATAGCAGAAGCTGCAGCTGCATCCATCTGTGATTGGGACTCGTTTTTTCCTCGCAGGGCTGAATATTTACGACGGCTCGGCTGTCTGTCTGTCGGAGCCCGAGGCAGATCCAGATGAAGCCAGGGAGAACATTACTGAAATGAAACCCATGCATAATTGAATGTCATCGCTTTAACGGACTGATGAACAACAGTCAAAAGTCCCACTTCATCACCGTCCGCCGCCTCCCCTGCACACTTCCTGACTCCGTCGACACCCCCCTCAAGCTCTGCTCTGACTTCACGTCTCCTGCAGTAATAAAGTGAAAGCTGCAGCTCCGTCTTCCCTGCACAGGTTAGGGCCCCGGCAGACTACCCAGATTGCATGATTGCTTTCATCCCAGCCCCCCCAGACAGAGCTGAGCTCTGATAGGCCCCTGAGGGGCCCGCGCCGCTCGGCGTCAGCCAATAGCAGCCGATCTCTCAGACGGAGCGGGCGAACGTCTAATAAAGAGCGCTGAGCTGAATTTAATGAACACCGGGGACTCGGTTTATCCTCGGCTTCGTCTTCAGTGGCGACTCGGAGCAGATCTGTGGTCTGCTGCTGAGGAGCTGGCGTCCAAGCGGGAAGGAAAACAACGAGCTGCGGGTTTCCGTCTCCAGAACAGAAACCTCTGATCCGTTGACTCACTTGTTCAGAGGAAAAATAACATAAACACAAAAACCAGTACCGGGTACGCATGATAACGGGTTAAAGCAATGGTCGAAAAAAGGCATTACATCGATATGTACCATGGTCGAACGGAGGAAGCTGCAGAGTTTTGAAAAGTTAAGGGATACATTTGGATTAGATCAGGGCTCGGCAACCCAAAATGTTGAAAGAGCCATGTTGGACCAAAAACCCAAAAAAACAAATATGTCTGGAGCCGCAATAACTGAAAAGTCTTGTTCAAGCCTTACCCCCCGTTCACACTGAAAGCGTCACGGGAGTCATAGGCGTCTGGCTGCCATTCATTGTCTATGAAAAACGGGCGTCGAGAGGCGGCGGGGGCGGCGGGACCGGCGGGGGGCGGCGGGAGCGTCGGGCGGCGGGCGCGGCGCGTCAATTTGAAAGTTGAAAAATCTGAACTTTATGCAAATAAGCAGCGGCGAAGCCGAGGCGTCGTCCAATCACAGACCGGGATTCCCGAAGCGAGAAGCCTCAATGCAGATTGTACTTTCATGTAACACAAACGTACACTCATTCACATGCGTACAGGAGCAGAGCTGTGCACTAACAAACTTATTTTATCAGGAATTAATATATTTCATCCAGCAAAATGACATTTTTGCTGATTTGACTGCCGTTTTTACCTGAACTGCTCATGTGAAACATCTGATGGTTGAGGAGCTGGATGGTCCCAACGATTTTATTTGCCACATTGATCCAACGAAAAATAATTAAAAACCGTGCTTATTAATCACAAAACACAGGTTAAACATCATGACCAAATCCGCTGGGACCCGGTGTGTCAGTGATCAGCGCACAGACTGCAGCTTCGCCTGATTTATGGTTCCGCGTTAAATCGACGGCGTAGGGACGCGGTGCGGTGTGCGTCGCCGCGTACCCTACGCCGTAGTTCTGCGTTGGTGTGACGCGGAACCATAAATCAGCCTAGGCGGATTTATGGTTCACCGGGAGTGGGATCTGGCGGTTGATGTTGAATCCACGGACCAAACTTGTTAAGGAGCATCAAACTCACTCTTATCTACAAGGAAATAACGCTAAAATATAAAGAAGGCGTCCCAAAGTGTGATCTATGGTGAAATAGGAAACTGAAGATGTGTACGCTATATGTGTAGGCTGTTCCCACTGTTCCCTTCAGTTCTGCAGCGCAGCTTGAAACCACGCCCACAGCCGCCCCGCTGCAGCACTGACGCTTTCAGTGTGAACGCACCAAGCGGCGAGATGCTGGCGTCGGGACGCCCGTGACTCTTTCAGTGTGAACGCAGGGTTAGAATGAAGGCAACACATGCTGCATGCTTCTATTTTAGTTATAACTGATTTTGTTTTTCATTATGCACTTCGAGAAAAAAGGCGAAATGTCAAGAAAAAAGTTGAAATGTCGAGAAAAAAGTCGAAATGTCGAAATTAAAAAAGGAAAAAGGAAGGAAAAAAAAGAAAAAAAGAAGAAAAAATAAAAAAGAAGAAAAGAGAGGAAAAAAAGAAACAGAAAGGAAAAAAAGGGCAAACATTTTTGAAAAAGCTCCAGGAGCCACTAGGGCGGCGCTAAACAGCCGCATGCGGCTCTAGAGCCGCGGGTTGCCGACGCTTGGATTAGATGAACATAAACAATATCGATACGGACAAATTAGGGATTATTATGAGAAGGAAATAAAAACTGAAACTGATAATGAAGTTATTGACGTGTTTTTGAAAGCTTATGAAGAAGAAACATGTAAAGTAATGTCAACCCTGTACAAAGGTTTGCTGTCATGCAGGAAGACTTCCTCTCTTTATATCAAAGAAAAATGGGAAAAAGAGTTGAGAGAACGGATAACCGAGGAGGAATGGTTTAATATTTATAAAACGCAGTGCACGACCACTAGCTCCAGGATCTGGAGAGAATTCAATTGGAAAAATATAGTCAGATTTTTTTATAACTCCAAACATTAGGAAGGAAACTGTATGTAACCAGCAGCCGTGCTGGAGACTATGTGGACACATGGATGTGGCCCATATGCATATTTTCTGGTTTGGCCAGAAGATAATAGGATATTGGGATAAAATATGGCGGGGTTTAAGAAAAATTATAGGATATGAGATTGCCATATCTTGTAAGATACTTTATTTGGGAAATTTGACACAAGATATAGTAATCTTGTTAAAGTTCTGCTATCGGCAAGTAAAAAAGCAATAACAAGGTTATGGTATAAAGCAGAACCAGCGACCGTGGGGCAGGGGCTGAGACCTGCGGAAGAAATATCTGTAATGGAAGAAAATGACATATAAACTACGATTACAAGAGTCACAATTTCAGGAAAAATTGGAAAAATGGACAGATTATAGAACACAGCAAGAGGACACCACCATCACCACTGGACAATAAGGACATTGATATGAGAATAATTGCTTTGTGAAGTATGTAAAACCTGACACTGTAATTGTTGACGGAATTTTCATTAAAAAAAATCAAAAACCACAGCCAGTCAGAACAAGGAAATGCAGACAGGCTCCTGTTTGTGCAGCGCGGCGCGATGTGTACCAGGAATACTGATCCCCGCGTTCAGGGCTCAAACACAGAACCGCTGTCAAAGTGGGGGATGAAGGGATGAATGATCCGTGTGTTTCCCGCCCTCAAAGGCCCACGGCGCCGCTGGACCTGCATTCAGCGCCAGTCACATGGTCTCCTTCATTCACCTCAAGAAGGAACAAACACATACTTGGTCTGCCTTTTGGTTTCAGCCCGACTTTACAGATCTTTGAACTTTATTTTATCATCTTCCCCCGCTTTGTGGTGCAAGTTATTCCTGAAAGGAAACATTTTTACTGAAATGTCTGAATCACAAGAGAACTTGATATTTTTTAACAGCGTTTTTCTGGAAGTGTTTCTCTGACAAGGTAACGTCTTGTTACGTTCTCCCCAATGTCCAATAAAAGTGTCAAGGATGTGGAGGACAGGAGGCACAACGAGTGGTGAGAAGGTGATATTCCCCTTCTCACCACTGCATGAAGGTGTTATTGGTGGAGTTGGGGTTTGAAAACCCCATTTCTCCTGTTCAGTTTTGTGTTTTTTTGTGTTTTCCTGCTCCTCCGGGTCTGGTTAACCGCTGCTAGGCGGATGAGCGTTACCTGAGCGGGAGTATGAGGTGCAGGCCAAAGTGGGTAGAGGGTGAATTGTTGGGATAACGGTTTTAAGGTCAATTTTAAGAAATAAAAAGGGGAAACTTATTGATTAGTGTATATGTTGGAAATGTTCTATTTTTTTTTTTTTCAGTTATATTCTTGTGGGACTCTAATGGTTGGTTCATGTTGATTTAGTTTGTTTGAAATCCCCCTTTCTGTTGGTTTGTCCAAATTGACGGCATTTAAGGTGGCACTATTTAAGGGTACCTGCACTCCAATCTAGAGAGGAATGAGGATATTTCTGCCCGAGGGAGCAGCAACCTTGCTAAAAGTACAAACCCGTTATTCTGTTTTTGTTATTGGTTTATTATTCCACCCTCAGTTTGGTGACTGGTGCACCGTTTATGGACAGTTTGGTTTGCAATAAAACTATTTTTTGTGGGGAAAAGGGAAGTCAAGATGTAAGAGAAACACAAGGACACGGGTTTCAAAATAAAACGGGAACTAAACACCAAAACTGTGACATTAACTCCAAAACGTGATCTAATCTGACTAAAGGCTGAATTCTGGTTCTGCGTTAAACCTACGCCGTAGGGTACGCGGCTATGCGGGAGTCTCTCCGTAGCCTACGCCGTAGCCTGGCGTGCACCTCCCAAAAAATTTAACTATGTGTCGAGGCGACGCGGATCCAACGCAGACTGAGAGGGCTGTGATTGGTTCGCTTGGTTGCAACGCATTTCCGCTTCCGGTTCGTGAAGCAGTAGTGAACTTTCAGTGCTCTTTTCTTCATGTGTGCGTGATTTTTTATTTTTTTTCAGAATCATCTTTATTGGCCAGGTTCGAACATTGTCTGAAGTGAGAAAAAATACGTTTTGTGTCCTGAAAATGCCCTGGGTTCCCAAAACACAGCTTTAGTTTTTAGTCAGCCACGCACCTGCTGTTTATCATAGCAAATGCCTGTTTTTCTGTGAGAAGGAGCCTGGTTCGCACGGGATTTTGGTCCCGTGGGAGCCGAAACTTGTTTTGAGAGCTTGCGGACGGGGGGGCGAATAGGCCTCCCCCCCCCCCCCCCCCCCCCTCCGCAAGGTGCTGAGGGAAAGGTATAAAGACCCGGGGCCCGTTTCACAAAGCAGGTTTAGTGAAAACTCTGAGTCTGTTAACCCTGAAATGAGGGAAACTCTGAGTTTTCCGTTTCACAAAGGGAGGTAACTCAAACCAGAGAAAGAGAGGTAACTCTAGCCTGTTTCACAAAGAGAGGTAACTTAAGCTCTCGGTCAGTTACCGTAGTAACAGACGCTCTGAATCTAACCTGGTCGGGACCAGGTTTATTTCGTGAAACCTGGAGTTTCTCTCTGTCTCCTCCCTCAGTGGCGTCAATTCAGCCAATGGGTCTTTACGCAATACGCATCCGTTTTCTGCACCACGGACAGCAAGCGGCAGAGTTAGAGAGCAGAAAAGGCGTATCTGACAAACGCAACGTATTTTATTCACTATGTCAGTGCAACAATATCACAGGGACATCCCAGTTTAACTTCAAACAGTTAAAGTCCAAATGCAAAAAGGAGAGGGAGAGTAAAAAAAAGTCAAATATTTCCCTTAAACAGATGTATAAGAGGATTTATATCTTACTTTGAGATGAACTTGCATAATTAATCCATCAGTGGCTAACAGCCTCGTTAATATCTTCTGGACCCATCACTTGCCTTCTTTCTTTTTTTTTATTGCGTGGTTGTCTGCTTCATTTTAATTTTTGTAAGTTAGTAACACTGCAGAGCGCACTTTTTTTTAACTTTATTTAAAACTTTATTTAAAAGTTCCAATTACAGTCAGAACATTGACCGTGGACAGTCAGGCATCAAGGAATTAAATAAACAAATACAGTATGAGACATAAAGTGGATGAAGTGCATAAGTCATTACATAAGTAACATAAATATAATAAAATAAATCAATTTAAATAAAAAGAAAGAAAATGGCAGGACATATATTATATCTGCAGAGCGCACTAAAAACGAGATTGATAGCGACCACTGTCGTCAGGGACGCTGGGACATTTCAAGATATGAGGGGGGGGGGGGGGGGGTGGTACAAGTGTTGGGATAGATAATACCTACTGAAATCCATCATGTTGTTCTGATATGCATTTGTAGTTATTTTATATGTATGAAGTAATAGAATACATCAATACAAATAGATACAGAGTAATTCCATAAATATATTTAAAAAAAAACATTTACATTCTCCCCTGAAGCCGAGGTGTGGCCGCTGCCGTACCCAATTGACGGCCCTGATCTAATTGACAATAAAATTTCATTTTTCTTTTTCAAAATACGCTCTCATACTCGCCATATGCACGTATTAACGCTTCTAATTCCAGTGGCGTGAAGTATGTGGATCTTCAGATGCAAACTAACGTTTCCTCAAAGGGATTTTGTAAATTGAAAAGATAAATAAAGTTAAAAAGAAAAAAAAGAAAATGTATGTTGCTCTTTTGTGTCGCCGGTTGCCATGGTGAATCCTTGTATCAGCGCTCTACTGATGCTGGCTTTTTATTTCCTTCACGCTCGCGCTTAACTCCCGGTGAAACTACTTAGAGTTGAGTAAATTACCTCAAATCCGCTGTTCTGGAACCGAAAACTCAGAGTTTCCGATCTCAGAGTAGATCAACTAAGAGTTCAGGATTAAACTCAGTGTTTGTTGAACCTGCTTTGTGAAACGGACCCCCGGTAGCCGGAAGTTTCGGATTCAGAGTCTGCCGTGGGTTATTGCAAAACGCCCGGCGCGGGTTTTTTTCCTTGGCTTATTCAAAACCGGACTGCCGGCTGTCCAGTCACGTGTCGAGGTAAGATAGGCCTTAAAAACCCTTGTACTTGTCTGTGATGATTGCTGCTGTTTTGCGGGGGATAACTTGGCCCGTCATCCTAGCAAACGAGTGATTGCTCTGCGGTTTTGCGGGGGGTGACTAGGCCCGTCATCCTAGCAAACGAGTACCGTATTTTCGCGACCATAAGGCGCACATTTTTTTTTTTTTTTTTTTTTTTTTAATGTGCCGGGCGCCTTAAGAAACGGTGCGCCGTGTCTATTAGCTGAATTACGGTAATGTAAGGCCGGCCACCATGAGAACGGTAAAGGGAGAAGGGGGCAGGTGAAGCCCCCGTGAGTTGCGGCGTGAATGAGACTCCACTGAGCTGTTTAATGCGAAACAGATGATGAAAACTTTTAAGGATTTGCTTGATGTGTAAAGTGAAATAAAATACAATTAAACTAAGTTTGGCTCCGCTCTATTTAAATAAGCACACTTGTGTGTGTGTGTTCTGCAGCGCGCGTGTGTTTTGCATGTCGGGAGCATGCACCTGCCGTGGGTTTGCGGGTCCGATCGCCGCATCCCCGGGGCAGATCCGGCTGAAATGCCGGTGCTCTTTCCCCGGGAGCCCCTACTACCAGACAGTGCAGGCGGGCTCCTCCGGTTCCGGCCGGTCGGAACCGGTCACTTTCCCCGGTTAAAGCGGCGGTGATGGGCGCTGCTGCAGCCCGACTTCCTGGTTCCCCAA
Source organism: Cololabis saira (assembly GCF_033807715.1). Classification (NCBI taxonomy): domain Eukaryota; kingdom Metazoa; phylum Chordata; class Actinopteri; order Beloniformes; family Belonidae; genus Cololabis; species Cololabis saira. The sequence goes on from NC_084590.1 coordinate 45,900,743, forward strand.
GCGGGGTCCGATGACCTGGTTCCCGGCCGCTTTGCGAGAAGGGATTTCTGGGGTATGTCTCAGGTCAGATCAGCTTCACCCTCCGAGATTTGCAGCCAAATCTGTCGGTTACAAACCCCGGTACCGGATCCCGACATGCGCGTGTGTGTATTTGCGGCGCGGAACACACACATTCTCATTTATGTGGTGCTTGCCTGGCGCAGCTGATGGACAGAAACTGTATGGGGATTTTTGAAAAGAAAAACTTTGCATAAGACGTTTCCAGCCGGAGTCATTATAAGGGCCAATGAAAAGGGGGGGCTGGATGAAGGGATGATGATCAAGTGGCCGAGACAGGTCTGGAAATTCGGACTGGCGCAGCTGAATTAGCGGAGCGGAGCTCCTGTCGGATACAACCCGGTACCGGCTCCCCGACAGCGCGTGTGTGAGCGGGACCAGCGCGGGGGGGGGGGGGGGGACCGGGACCTGGGACCCGGTCCAGCGCGGGGGAGCAGACGGGGAGCGGACGGTGCTGTTGAGGATGGTGAGGGGGGGGCAGTGGCGGTGAGTTTTTCCTGAAGTCCACCGTCATCTCCACAGTCTTGAGTGGGTTCAGCTCCAGGTGGTTCCGACCGCACCAGTGGACCAGCTGTTTCACCTCCCGTCTGTACGCGGACTCGTCACCCTCCCGGATCAGGCCGATGACGGTGGTGTCGTCCGCGTACTTCAGGAGGTTTGGGGGGTTGTTTTGGGTTTTGCACAATAGTTGTCCTTATCTCTCTGATTCACTGTGACCGGAAAAGCCGGAAGCTAAACAAAGTATCAACTAGCGCTCTGGGGGGGTACTGCACCGCGGAGAAATGGAGTGACAGAGAAGTCTGGAGGGTTCATGACGGCAACAGCGTCATGGCAACAGCGTCATGGCAACAGCGTCATGGCAACAGCGTCATGGCAACAGCGGCGGCTCTGCGTTGGTTTAACGCAGAACCTTAAATCAGGTTTAAGAGACGAGTACCAAAGACCCTTTAAAGTTCATGTTTGGGAACTTTGAGAACAACATTTCACACATGGATGGATGAATGAATGGATGGATGGAGGGATGGATGTAAAACCATTTCAGGCTGGAAGTGTTAGGAAGGGAAATCCTGAGACCATCTCCTCTATTTAATGTTGGCTCTTCCATTTGACATACAGTACATTACAGCAGTGGTCTCCACTCCCGGGCCGTGGCCCGGCACTGGGCCGTGGGTCATTTGGTACCGGGCCGCACAGAGAGAAAAAGTAATTTCTGTATCATCCCCGACTGATGATGGTTGACTCTCAAACTGATGGTTCACAATGTTTTTATTCCTTGGATGTAAATACACTGCAAACACACCGTAAGAGCTATAAAGGAATAAAATAAAATAGTAAATAGTCTTTCTACATTCATATAAGTTTCATTTAACTCAAATACAGACCGACACAGCTGCTGCTCGCTCGGCTACCGTTAACCACCATACATGAGTAACCATGGCAACCAAACTCAATATGTACATAAATACGGCATAAAATTTGCAAAGAAAACAAATCCTTATCAGCAGGTGTTTTTTGTGTCAGTTAGGCTCCACTTTAGCAATCCCGACACTCGTTTAGTCTTTCAGACACACTTTCTACTGCCGTTAAACTTTTACCCTTAAAGTCCGAAGCGCCGGATGTTTACGAGGTCTCAGTGAGACGCCTTCAAAAAAAAAAAACACTAAATATCGGTCTCCTTAATATATAACAAATAAAGTAAAAGCCTGGCTTTAAATAACGTTAATGAGAAAACAAACATAAAAACACATTGATAGAAATACTCATATTAAAGGTAATTTACAATTTCCATTTTTATTTAATTTTTTCGAAAATGACGTTTTATTATTATTATTATAGAAAAAATACCACAGTTTTTAATGCCGATCTTGTCATTTTATTTAGTTTTTATCAGCTACACCTTTAGATTGGGCCGTGAAAATATCATCAGACATTAAACCGGTCCGCGGTTCAGAAAAGGTTGAAGACCACTGCATTACAGTACATAGGCCTTTACTTTCCTGTCCTCAGAAGATCGCCGCTGTCGGTGAGACGTCTCCTGTTTGTGGAGTTATTGTTTAGCTTCTCTGATGCTGAGGTTTCCTCCGACGCTGGACTGCAGACGCAACAATCCTCAGTTTTTGTGAAGGTGTTGCGTCTGCAGCACTCTCTCCCTGCGGGAGCTGGTGCGTTGGAAGAGCCCCGGGGTGTTCAGAGAAAACCCTTCCAAGCTTCTCAGATGCTCCTGTCACATTTGGGACGGCAGCACTTTTGTTCTTGTTTTTCTTTTCCCTCCCGTTTGTTTCTCTCTGACTCCACGTGATCCCAGTTCAAGCATCCGCGGGTTTGAAGTGCCGTCCTGATGTGTTTGTGATCTTTCTCCTCCCCGTCTGTCACCGTGACAGCGAGACAGAGGCGTATTGGCTCAAAGCTTCAGCGTCACTCTTTTCATGTTTTGTTTTCAGACACAAATGTTGAAAAGTGTCTCTTACATGTGCTACTTTCCACCAATGTGTACAGCTTTGTTTTTGTTTTTAAAACTGGAACCACTTTATCACGACTGTTGCTGCTTTCGGTTACCAATGGGAACCGGGAAACTCCTACTTCCACCTAAACAAATTAAACTAAACAACAGCAACAAATTCAATACAGGGTCTGCATTGACGTGACTTTCCCACTGGACCACGCCCCCTTACTCGAGTGGCAAAAATGGCTGCAACTAGTGGAGAAGACGGGATAACAGCCGATTATCGGCTTAAATTAAAGGCAGTTGGACTTGACAGTGACCCGTACAGTTACCCCAAGAACCAGGGATCCATGGACATTAATATTTGGTACAGTTACCCCAAGAACCAGGGATCCATGGACATTAATATTTGGTACAGTTACCCCAAGAACCAGGGATCCATGGACATTAATATTTGGTACAGTTACCAAGAACCAGTGGTCCATGGACATTAATGTTTGGTACAGTTACCCCAAGAACCAGTGGTCCATGGACATTAATGTTTGGTACAGTTACCAAGAACCAGTGGTCCATGGACATTAATATTTGGTACAGTTACCAAGAACCAGTGGTCCATGGACATTAATGTTTGGTACAGTTACCAAGAACCAGTGGTCCATGGACATTAATATTTGGTACAGTTACCAAGAACCAGTGGTCCATGGACATTAATGTTTGGTACAGTTACCAAGAACCAGTGGTCCATGGACATTAATATTTGGTACAGTTACCAAGAACCAGTGGTCCATGGACATTAATGTTTGGTACAGTTACCAAGAACCCGTGGTCCATGGACATTAATATTTGGTACAGTTACCAAGAACCAGTGGTCTATGGACATTAATATTTGGTACAGTTACCAAGAACCAGTGGTCCATGGACATTAATATTTGGCCACAAATCCAGTTTCCTGATATTTATATGTACTTCATTTCTACGCCGGGGAAATACACGAAGCAAAGCTTGAAGGCTTACAAAAGTCTTGATGCTTGGTCCGACTTCAAGGCAGGATTTGTTGGTGAAATTAAAGTGATGAGGACACTGAACTTTATGATTTGACCATTTAACGTTAGCTACCCAAAAATCCAACATTACCTGATACAAAATGGGAACTGAAAATCCACGTTTCGGTGCCTGGAATCCAGTTGTTTCTGCGAATTGCAACGACCCATTTGTCTCTCTTAAGCTTATTTTTCGGCAGTCTGTAAAACGATAACTCCGATTTCTTGCTAAATGTATGAGTACAGTCGATCGCACAACAGCTCTTTCCCATTTTAGATGTTTTCCAGTTGCTCAAACTGAAAGTTTACGCTGCCTCTCAGTCTTTCTGACACTCAGTGGACGTAACCCGCTGTGAAGTTGCATCTGTAACGTCATGCGCATTCCCTCTATTCCATAGTTGGGATATAAAACCTAAAGGATGGTAATTGCTGGTAATTGATGGTAATTGATGGTAGTTGGATGGTAATTGCTGCTAACCCCCACAAACATCACCAACAGAAACAACTGCAGCAACATTCGGACGGAGACTGTTCCCTCCTATTTTCTACGAGTAATTTCATTTATCAGTATAAATCGACTGAATATGAAAATGTTCACACCTCGAAGGGCTAAGTTTAATTGGAGCTGAAATAGAAGAGAACATCTTGTCTAGACGACCAGCCAACGCTTCCCCATTCATCCCTCTCTCAGATTCTATCTTTGGTCGTTCAAAACAGGCCAGAAGAGCCAAAGCACAAACACAGCTGTGATCATTCTGACGATTATTACTATTATCGGTGCAAGTATTACTATTATGGGCAATGTCTTCCTTGTGCAATGCAAATGTGTCATTTTCATGCTCCTGCCGGGCTGTTAAACGCCCTGCTGCCGTTTATTCCTGCACTCTCATCTTGGAGATGAGACGGTCCAGCAGATTCATCACACTCTTTGCTTCTGCTTGTGTGCGTCAGCGCGGCTCTAAAAGAAGTTTATTATATAAAATCTGATAGTCAGGCACACAAGTGTTGAATAAAAGTAAATAAAACCAAAACTATTACTCGGTGGGAATTCAGTTACACAGCCAACCACCTCTGTACGTTGGCCAACAGTTTACGGCCATCAGTATCTGCAGAGATGGAGTTATTATTCTTTATCTGAACGATTCCCCTGAAAAGTTGTGCTTTCCCAGATAATAATATTAATAAATTGTATCGATAAGACGCCTTAAATAAAACTCAAGGTAAGATAAGACCCAAACATCTGTCACATCTCCACCAGTTTTCTTTTGCTCACATTTGCCAATGAATGGTACTATTGACTAGGCTTAAAGAAAATGGATTCACTTAAAAATCGTGACTCTTATCCTCAGCGATTCTGAATTTTAAATGATCCTTATTCAACAGCCATCATGCTGAATCATACCACACATCAAACAGAACTCTCTAGTGACTTCAAGAAAAGGGGAAAAAAAGCAAATAATGACAAATTTAGCAACTTTTCAGGCGTTATTGAAGACTTTTGTAGCGTGACGTGAAAGCTTGTACGATTTTCCCCCTTCTCAGCAAACAGCTGGTGTATTATCTACCGTCCATGATAAAGTGACAGCACAATGAAGTACTCCAGCTCCTGATATTGATCAGCTTCTACTTCAGCAGAATAACTTGTCAAGAAAGAACAGAAGTTGTACACACAAACAATTTGATGAGTATTGTAGAGTGGATAATAACAGAAACACAGTTCAAAAGTGTTATTTGTTCTCGTTTGAAATGGAGTATTCAAATGTAGTATTCAATAATACTACATTTTATTCTATATTATATATTAGAAACTAATAATATTATATTTATTTAATAATAAGGCAGTTGACTTAAAGGTATTGTGACATCATTTTTAACATGCTTTTAACACTATTAAAAGTCTTGGCCAACATCCCTCAAATGTGTCTAAAAGAGTGTAACAAGAAAAACTTCACTCTAGTACTCTTTTCCTGGCTTTTTATTACAGTGTTTTTTTGCCCCGTGAAAAATGCTTCCTTTCCCCCCTTTCCTGTCAATCATTGCTCCGCTCCTCCTCCAAACCTCCTCCTCCTCCAGCCATACGCTCACAGCGGCGTCGGAGAGTTATGCCGCGTTCCATTTGTCCTCGGAAGTGGGGATTTACTAGTTCCCGGTCGGAATTTTCAACTGAAACGCCCCTCGAAGTGGGATTTCCCACTGGGAAAGTGGGAGAAGCTTCACCACCCCCGAGTTACCATTCAAAGATGGCTGCTATTCCCAGTTCCCAGTTCCGATTTCCGAGGTAAATGGAACGCGGCATTAAGCCGAGAGCGACAGGCGAAGCATGCACGGAAAAGCAGGAGGGAGAACCACAGCAAACAATCATAAAAATAAAGGCATGCAAGCAGCACTGTCCCCTTATCTTAAGTCCAGTCAGTGGCCGCGGGTCTTCTTAGCAGTTTTCCTCCGGTGATTAGAACAAAAGAGGCTGTAAACAGCTCCTTGTTAAGCCTCATTTATGGTTCCGCATTAAATCGACGCAGAGCCTACGCCGTACGGTTCAGCGTATGGTGCGCGTCGCCGCGTAACCTTACGCCGTAGGTTCTGCGTCGGTGTAACGCGGAACCATAAATCAGCCTTTATGGTGCGCTGGAGAGGAGCGGAGGCAGGGAGCTGGGTGGAGGGGGCGGTGATTTAGCGGATCGTTACGTAACGATCCGCCACCAAACCAGATGAGCCGTTTTTGCACAGTTATGCGGAAAATCCCAGAAAGCACACAATACACTGAATGTTAAAAGTTTGTTGTTTTTTGGGTGTAATTGATGTCAAGACACCCAACAAAACACAAAAAATCAAGAAAAATGTGTTTTTCATGTCACAATCCCTTTAAGCCTAAAATTTGTATTTATTTTCTATATTTTTTACAAGTTTGTCTTATTTTTATTGAAAGACCATTTTTCTGTTTCAAAAAACTTTCAAGGATGTCAGAAGAAGAAAAACGTAAATGTGTTCATTTATACAGGTTTCTTTTTAATATTAATTAAATTTTGTCTAAGAATAGCATTTATTCAAATGTCATTTTCAAGTGTAGCCTATAGCTATTTATACCACGGTCTGTGTGAATACTGGATTCTGATTGGCTGGCAGGTGTAGGTTATAAGTGATAACCTACACCTAGAAAACAAGTTGGGTCAAATTGCCTGATAACTGGATCAACTGCCAGGTGGTAACCACGGCAACGGAGATTCAGAGAAGAAGAGCCGGCTACCGCAGGACGGGGACATGAATGATTTTGTAATTTCTTTTAATTTATTTGGTGAATTGAACAATTTTCATGACTGGGATGCAGAAGAGGGGAGAAAAGAAAATAGCCGAGCAGAGCTGAGTGGACTAGAATATCTCCCGTTGCCAAGGAAACTGAGTTATGGCTTGTTCAAAAACTTTGTAATTTACCAGGTTGCAACGGCTGCAGACGAGAGAGTAAATAGTCCACTCAGCCGCTCAGCTGTGGCTTGTTATAAAACTTATGATTTCAACTGAAAACACATTAAAGCATGAATAACTGATTTAATATTTATGTTTTTTGGTAAGTGACCGTGGTATAAGCAGGATAATGCCCTTCGAGGTGTACATTATCAGAAATAAATGAAATTCACGACCCTGCGTCGTCCATATACTGTATTTCTGATAATGTACCCCATTACTAGTCTACAATACAAGCTTTCTTACACCATCCACCTTAAACAGAGGTGTCAAGTAACGAAGTACAAGTACTTCGTTACTGTACTTAAGTACATTTTTTAGGTTTCTATACTTTACTCCATTACTTTATTTTTATTCCTACTTCTTACTTCTACTTATTACATTTTCACACAAGTATCTGTACTTTTATTCCTTACATTTCTAAAACAAGCGTTACTCGTTACTCTTGGCTTCGGTTTAATAATGTTTATAATTTATAAACATTAAAACATTAAAACGGGACCCGAATTTCCCGCGCTGTCCTGTGGATGTGACGTCACATGAAGCTGCATGCGCGTTCTCCCCGTTCTCCCGTGCCGGCTTCACTGTTGGCTGCAGTACCCCCAACGGCCGTCGTGTGAAGGGTGGCGCTAGAGAGTCTCATTTCTTAAAAGGAGCCTCATACTCCTTAAGGGATTTGTATGTAGTGATGTAGAGCTCATTCTCATTTAAGTTTTGGTCTTGACTTGTCAGCTGTGACTGGTATGGGGTTCAGGGCTGAATTTTTCAGGCAGGAAGATTTTAAGTTTATTTTTTGATGGGATGAACATGAATACCTCATACTACTGTTTGTGCAGAATCTCTCTCTCTCTCTCTCTCTCTCTCTCTCTCTCTCTCTCTCTCTCTCTCTCTCTCTCTCTCTCTCTCTCTCGCTGTCTCTCGCTGTCTCTAGAGAAAATGTTGAAACTTAGTTGTTGTTTTTCCAACCTGGGCCCGGTTTTGAATACAATAAAATTTGAGAAAGAACATGCTCCTTGAGGGACTTTGTCTTTGACAGTAATGGGTTAATGATTGTGTTGTATCTTGGGCCACTTGTAGAACTAATCAGTGTTTAAATTGAGCTTTCAATTCATATAGTGGCCGCTGGCTGTTTTTTTTCAAAAGTTACTTTATACTTTTATACTTTAAGTAGTTTTTGGAGCACATACTTTTTACTTTTACTTGAGTAAAGAGGTCAAGTTGATAACTTTTACCAGAGTATTTTTAAACTGCAGTATCTATACTTCTACTATAGTAACAAATGTGTGTACTTTTGACACCACTGACCTTAAATGAACCAAAAATCGTTTTGAATCTAAAATCGTTACCCAAAGAACCCGAAATGAACTAAATCACGAGATGCGGAAAGATTCACGCTCCTATTATTGTGGCCTCTACAGACTCATATCCTCAAAACATCCCCCAGACATCCACCAGCCCCCAGATCTGAATGTTTTTGGACTATTTGAACCGAATTCCCCTCTCATAACATTTACGGTAATAAAACTAAACTGTTTTTATAGCCTTTTTCTAAATAATGTTACAATTCAATTCAGCTGAAAAAGCTGTAAAAAAATATATAGATTAAACCTCAAATTAGTCCAATTAATATAAAGCCAAAAAACAACAACAATAATAGCCAGTAAGCAGGAAGCCAGTGAAGGGAACCCAAATACAGGGAGGCTTTTATCACTTTCTTGCTCCAGTAACGAGTCTTGCTACAGCATTTTTGAGTAATTAGAAGTGATATCTGAATAAATGAATTACAGTCAAATGTTACTCTGACATTTCAATCAGTTTGTTTGATATTAAAGAAGCATGAGGCTCCTTTTAAGAAATAAGACTCTCTAGCGCCACCCTTCACCACGACGGCCGTTGGGGGTACTGCAGCCAACAGTGAAGCCGGCACGGGAGAACGGGGAGAACGTGCATGCAGCGTCATGTGACGTCACATCCACAGCCCAGCGCGGGAAAATCGGGACCGAATTGCAGCACATTTTGCAGCACACAGCCTGTTCAAGGCAAAGGAGAGATACACTAGAGGGCTCATTCTTTTGGGTTTGGAACGCTTCATCTGACATTATTACTAGAAAACTTAAAACGTATACGAATTTTTTTCATAAATTCTGCCTCAATCCTGCCTCAAGCTCCTTTAATTGAGAGATTGCCGCAACGATAGAAACAATACAACCTACAGCGTCCGTGTGGGTTTCTCTGTTTAGTCCGGTGGGCCAAACACCTGTTTGTCAGGTTAACTGGTGGTTCTAACGTGCCCGTCTGTGTGTGGTTGTTTGCCAAAGCGCAGCTCTTTAATCGACTTGCAACACGTCCAGGATTTACTCCTGCTTTTCACCCAAAAAGTGCTGGGCAGATCCCTAAGTAGGAATAAGGTGGTACGGATAACGGATGGGTGCATTTTCTAGGAATGGAAGGAGTACCGACGAAAAAACTATGCTGCCAGACTTGTCTGGCTTGTTTTAAAGATCATTGCTTTACAATATTTTTTATGCTTTTGAAGCCTCCTGTTTGCATCTGCAACAAACCAGTTTTCATTATTACAAAGGTGCTGAACACTCGAGACAGCAGGTATTGAAAGAGTGAAAAAGCCTTGAAATTGCATTTTTGGTTAGTCTCAGTGCAACGTTTTATTTGACAATCCTTTTTTTTTTATTTTAAATGCTGAATCAGTTTGAGGGGACAAGCTCACCTTCATAATTAAGATATCTGACATCCGTGAAACTGTAGATGTCATTAATTTGTTCATGCATGCCAGTTTCTTCATTTTAATTATTCTTTAAATCAGTGTGTTGACATTTTTTTCTTTTAAAAATAAGAAGAAGAAAAGGGTGATCTCTTCTGTTTGACGACATCAGCACAATGAGCTCCAAAATGGCTTCAGGACGGTTCTTTATTTCCCATAAATTAAAAAGCTCTGACGGCCTTTAATTTAACACATATCTCCGTTCTCATTGCTCCAAGACTATATCACTTCCTGTTAACGGTTTGATTTAAAGTTAGCGTATCAAAACAGACCTTCCTTTGCAATTCATTATCTCTCCGTCTCCCCTCCGACTCTTTCTGTCCACATCCCCCCCTTCGCAAAGATCAGTAATGTTGGTGATATCTTCCATTAAGCCGTTTTAAAACCCGACACATGCTGACAGCGTTGACCTGAATGTCGTTTTTTATCATCCTTATTTTAATTATCATTTTTATTTCTATACCCATTTCTTTATTGTTCTCTCCATAAGATAAGCTCGAGCGGTTCAAAAGTAACAAATTATATGTGTATTTAGTTGTAATAGATGCTTTTTAAATACATGGGTTTTAGATACATGGGTCAGGGTCGTGGATTTGCAATTCTTAGACGTTGGCTAATGCTCGTTATTAAAAAAACTGGCCAATAATCGACCAACCGATTAGTCAGTCTTTTGGAAACCCATGTTGCATTTTCATTTTGGAAAATATGTACTAAATTGTAAAATGTAATATGTTAACAGTTGCAAAATCTGCATGACCCCAAAAAAGTCCTACTTAGAATACAGCTTTCAGAAGAAAAGCCCTGTCCCAACCAGTTTATGTTTCATAACGCATCCCATAATGCAATGTTCAACTGTAGTGGCTGCAGCCATGACAAGTTGATGGTGATCCAATCATTTGAATAATGTCTGTTGGAGCAAAGACAAATCTAAAGGCCGAGACACACCAACCGGCCGACCGTCTGAAGAAAGCAGTCGGACTGAAAGTCGTCTCCCGTCTGCCCGAATCGGTCAAAAAAATACTCCCGAACACATCAACTCGACGCCGACTGGAGCTTATGTTCTGCGCGTGCGCGAGTCTCTATTCTTGACTTCTGAACTGAGCCTGCTGTTTTCACTTCTGATTCGGATCAAAAATACGATGTTAATAATGAAAATATAATACAATCAAACACAATCCAAACCGGTGCCATGATAGAGTGTAGTGTAGCGTCTGTGACATTACTGTTTATCCAGTATGTTTACCATCATCATTTCCGGTTAGCTCTGATTCCCTAGTCAAGGGCTAGCACTCCACCATTCAGCTTGGTCATAGAGGCCGACGGCTAGCGGACGATTCTACGTGTCAAATTGGCCAAAATGAACACAGACGCCGACGGACGACTGCACGACTCAAGTCACCGACCTCGGCCAACTGTCCGACGGCGTCCGCCAGCCGAATATCGGGTTGGCGTCTCCTGGCTTTAAAGAGACGTTTCATAAGGTTTCACTGCGTCCTCTGGGGTAAAGATGAGCGGAAAACCTCCAGCTCTTCTTCCAAACTCATTTCAAAAGGCTGTGTTTACCAGAATATGTGCGTGTATTAGTACACACTGCATGGGTAATGTTGTACGCCTGTGAAGGCTCCAGCAAGGCTCAGGTTCTGCTGCCATCCATCCAGACAGTATCCAACCCCACGCACCGCTGCAGCAGGAGAGTCTGGATACCAAACCGGCCTGTCTCTGTCTCCGTCTGCAGAGAATTAGAAGCTTTATGAAACAACAAAGCGAACATGTGCGTGGTTCTTTATCTATATGTGACCCTGCGATGGACTGGTGACCGATAGACCTGTCCGGGTGTAGCGCTGCGTCCGCCTGTAATGAGCCGGGATCGGCTCCAGCAGACCCCTGACCCCGTACAGGATTCAGCAGGTATACAGGATGGATGGATGGATAGATAGATGAAAGAACAAAAATGCAGCAAGCTCTTGAGCAAGTAGAAATGGTGAGATATTTCAACTCTCATGGCCCAGTTAATCTCCTCTCTGTCTCCTCGCCTTCAAACCCTGTAACACATGCCCCAGTTTACCCGTTTGTGATTTACAACCGTGAAGAAAAACAAGGAACACCGAGAATAAACGGAGTAGAAATATACAACTATTACCAATTCTGTTAAAAAGGAGGATGTGACAAAGTCACCGAGGCCTGAAGTGAGGAGGTAAGACAGACGCGCAGAGTTAAAGGGAGGTGATGAAATGATTTAAAGAAGCAAAGACAACACAGCTCGTGAGGAAAGATGGAAAAAAATCTGATAAAAATAACAAAAGTGAGTCAAGGCCGCTTTGATATTCAGCCGGTTAAAGGAAGTGGGTTCGGTCTGCCGCTTCAGAGATGCGCACGCACTCAACCAAAACATCCACCTCATCAGTCAAAGAAACACCCTCAGTCAAGCAGGAAATTACCCATCAAACCCCTGGAACTTCAGTCTTTCACCAAATAGACCCATCCACCTGGCTGACATGCCCCCCCGCCCCCGCCGTGGAACACGCCTGCCATTCAGTGTGATGCCTTCAGGGTAACCCCTGGGGACATTTGAGGTTTGGTGTCAAAACATCTTTCAGCTCAAAAATGTGCACGTATTGATCTCCTTGGGGGCGTACCCAGGATGTCCTCTGGTCCCACGGCATCCGGATAAGCTTTGGACAAAGGATTACAGGAAGATTTAAGAATTAAACCAAGATTTAAAGAAGTCCATCCAGATGTTAAATTGACGGGGGGGTCGTGCCAAGACCCTCCTTCACAGTAACACGTATCTGATTACGAGTTACTCTCGTCGCTCTGTGTCCAGGTCTCCCATGTGCTGCCTGATGTCTGTGTGTCCAGGTCTGGTGTTCATCCAGTCATGTGTCAGTGAAACCCCCCCCCACCGTTAACCCTGCTGTCTTCAGGTCAAGGAAGGAGGAAGAGAAGAAGGGAGGAAGGAAGGAAGGAAGGAAGGAAGGAAGGAAGGAAGGAAGGAAGGAAGGAAGGAAGGAAGGAAGGAAGGAAGGAAGGAAGGGAGAAAATTAGGAAAGAAGGAAGAAAAGAGGAAGGGAAGAAGTAAGGAGAGCGCAGGAGGACAGAAAGAAGGAAGGGAAAAAAGGATGGAGGGAAGGGAGAAAAGGAAGGAAGGAAGGAAAGACGGAAGGAAGGAAGGAAGGAAGGAAGGAAGGAAGGAAGGAAGGAAGGAAGGACGGAAGGACGGAAGGAAGGAAGGACGGGGGAAAAGAAGGAAGGGAGGAAGGAAGGAAGGAAGAGAAAGAAGGGAGAAAAGAAGGATGGAAGGAAGTAAGAGAGGATGGGAGAGAAGGAAGGAAGGAAGGAATGAAGGGAGGAAAGAAGGAAGGAAGGAAGGAAGGGAGAAAATTAGGAAAGAAGGAAGAAAAGAGGAAGGGAAGAAGGAAGGAGAGCGCAGGAGGAAAGAAAGAAGGAAGGGAAAAAAGGATGGAAGGAAGGGAGAAAAGGAAGGAAGGAAGGAAGGAAGGAAGGAAGGAAGGAAGGAAGGAAGGAAGGAAGGAAGGAAGGAAGGAAGGAAGGACGGGGGAAAAGAAGGAAGGGAGGATGGGAGAAAAGGAATGGAGGAAAGAAGGAAAGAGGAAGGGAAGAAGGAAGGAAGTGAAAAAAGGATGGAAGAAAGGGAGAAAAGAAGGAAGGGAGGATGGGAGAAAAGGAAGGAAGGAAGGAAGGAAGGAAGGAAGGAAGGAAGGAAGGAAGGAAGGAAGGAAGGAAGGAAGGAAGGAAGGAAGGAGAGAGCAGGAGGAAAGAAGGAACAGGAGAATTAGGTCATTTTGACCCAAAGACAGTACCAGGGTTAATGTTATTGACACCAGTCCCCCTGTGTCCTTTCTCAGCCATCCAAACCTAATGCATTGTGTTGCCAGGGATGTTCACAGCAGTGGAAGGAAGAAAGGGTTTGAATCCCTGCTCCCCCGGGCTCAGTGTTTCTCCTGCGCTGCATCCTGCCCCCCGCTGGCCGTTTAAGGCACTTCCTCACTGACTTCAAATCCATTTCCCTCTCTTTTTTTGGTAAAAGATGAAGTAGTACTGCTGCTTTTTAAAAAGTCCTTGCACTCTTGGGCTTTATTGAATCATCCATCTGTGTGTTATATGAGCCTCTTGTTCTAGTTGCTTGTGGCCTTCAACGGCAACGTATTCTTCAGCCCAAGCACCGATTTAGATGTGGCCACCTTTATTTATGTGCGTGTAACATGACGAGACTTGGGTTGTAAAACTGGATGCCACCTGAATGAAAAGCTTGAGCTCGGTTCTGATCCGGTTTCAGCGCTGTTGTGCCACAAAGGGGGTGGTGGTTCAGTTATTAAAGAGTTTTTAAGAATTGTCCTTCGATAATTATTAATAATTGATGAAGTAGATTTTCTTGCCTTGAATGCTGTAGCACTTTGAGATTCACTGAATGTAAAGTTCATTATAAATTAAATTCATTATTAGGGCCCAAGCACTTACAGTGCGAAGGCCCTATTGTATCTGTAGGTAGTCACCAAATTTTGCATGCAAGTCAGGCCTGGCAAAAAGTTTGATATTTAATGGTTTGCATTAATGGGCGTGGCCTAATGGCTCAACAGCCCCCTAGAAAAGTTTGTGCCTCAAGCCCCAAAATACGGTTTGACGTACATGCACGAAAATCGGTACACACCTGTATCATGTTGCAACTTAAAGAAAAGTCTCTTGGCACCATGGCCGAAACCGAACAGGAAGTCGGCCATTTTGAATTAATCGTGTAATTTTGGCGCAATTTATGCCATTCCTTCGGCAATTAATACGGCCCGAACCGTAACGTTCACCCAGGTGTGTTATACATCAAAATGTGCATCATTTCTCAGTCAAAAGCGTTACCGTGGCGACGCTAGACGCCAAAAAGCGCACCCCCCCATTCATCTGATTGGTCGATATCTGATAGTTCCGTCTTTCTGCCATAACTTTTGAACGGGTTGTGATAAAGACATGTGGGTGGTGTCATCGGACTCGGTATTGAGTACTTGACCTTCATTGGCCTGAATTAGCCCCGCCCCTTCTACTGATTGGTCGATATGTGATTTTTCCTATTTTCTGCCATAACTTTTGAATGGTTTGACATAGAGAGTCGTGGCTGGTGTCATCCGCTAAATGTCCAGGCCTGAAGAATCTACATCAAGTCATACAAGCGCTTCCACTGCAGCACCTGACCTATCAGGAAAATAATAACTAAACAGCAAAATCAGTCTAAAGCTAACTGTTATTCCATACGTTCCAGCCTGTTGCCGGGTTGGGCGTTACAGAATAACAGTGAAGGAAGGAGTCTGAGCACAGACCTTTAAAACCAGCATCTGAGACAAATATGTATAAAATAAACAAAAAACAACTTCTCTCATTCAAATTAATCAGAATTCATTTACACAAGTGTTAAAAGCAGATAACACAACACTTAGGATGAATTCCGATGCCTAAACTACACATGAACGACAACTAACAGTAAACACGAACCAGGCAGGAGAAAAATTTAAATATTATTTTAGAGGAGGAAGATTTTTTTTATTATGCACTTCGAGAAAAAAGTCAAAATGTTGAGAAAAAAGTAGAATGTCGAGATTAATGTTGAAGTACAATTTCGAAAAAAAAGTCGAGAAAAAAGTCAAAATTTTGTGAATAAAGTTGAAATGTCAAGAAAAAAGTTGACATGTCGAGATTAATGTTGAAGTACAATTTCAAGAAAAAAGTCGAAATGTCGAAAATAATGTTGAAGTACAATTTCGAGAAAAAAGTCAAAATTTCGTGAATAAAGTTGAAATGTTGAGAAAAAAGGCGAAATTTTGACTTTATTCTTGAAATTGTATTTCAACATTAATCTCGACATTTCAACTTTTTTCTCGAAGTGCACAATAAAAAAAATCTTCCCCTCTCAAATATGTTTTGTCCTGCATGGCCCTGGTACTCTTCCGTAGACTTTGGCCCAACAGCGCAGAGGAACTAAAACACCCCGGCCAGAATCACAGCAAAAGTAAACCCCTCCACCCCCCCGACGTGTCGGGTTTGGGTTCAGAGTTGGGCTTCGGGGATGGGAGGAGGGTGACGGAGGTCCACGTCCCGCCGGGAGATGTTCTGGTGGGGAGCCCCCGGAGGAGGAGCTGGAGGGGGAAGGAGGCGGGGAAGGATGAGGGACCCGCGGGGGACAGACCTTCGGCCCTGACCATCTGCCAGCCTGCAGCCTCTGCCAGCACAAATGTACACAAACAAACCCGCGGCCTTCACCGGCGTGCATTCATGCGCCGCCATGCAGGACAGGATGCATGGGAGGTGTGTTTTAATGTGTGCTGTGTTTTAGGGCTGCAGCTATCGAATATTTTAGTAATCGAGTATTCTACTGAAAATTCCATCGATTAATCGAGTAATCGAATAAAACATATTTTTGTTTAGTTAAAGAGCAATTATAAATATACATAAGATGTTAGATGTTAATTGACATCACTAAGACTAAATTATATAATACAGTAGGTTCATGGCTGTGCATTTAAAAACCCTGAACTTACACCAGTCGACCAAATTCTTACCAAGAAATGTTCTTATTTCTAACCTAAAAATGCCATTGCACCTGATAACACACATCACTTAAAAGGTTAAGTGTTTTTCCCACGTGTTTCATTTGAACTTTCATTTGTGTCAAGCAAATTTTAAGTTCTAGTTAAGTTTTAATTTAAAGTATAAGAGTTTGAGTTTTGGCAGTGTTCAAAATAAAATGAGGAGCCCTGCAGTATTGGAGCACATTAGGCACCAGTGCTGCTTTTTTATCCATCAATGACTACAGAGATAAAATTGAAAACTAGCCAGTTAGCTTTATTAGGTTTTTATTTTTCTGACATTTTCTGCCTTTTCTTTTAGTTAAAACTGTAACGGGAACAGATGTTTAGAGGAACCTATGTATGTACCGGGTTAGAGGGGGAACATATAGGAGAACGGACCAGAAGAATATAGCGTGGATTGAAAATAAAAGTTAAGCAGTGAGCTACATGTGTCTCCCATCTGCCTGAGCACGGCATGTTACTAAAACCAAACATATCCGCCGCCTCTTTCTTCTTCCTTTACGTGCGCGGTGTCAGCGCGTTGTGCCGCATTAAACGTAGTCCAGGCGAAATACCTGCTTTTAGCTGCAAAATTAAACGATTCCTGGAGGCAGGGAAAATTCCTCGATCATTTTTTGTAATCGAATTACTCAAATTATTCGAGGAATCGTTTCAGCCCTACTGTATTTACACTCCTTTCTCTGGATACAATCGCCCTCCTCCACCTGTCCAGTCTTTCTTGTCCTCCGTCAGTTCCAGCAACCAAATCCAGTCAGATCTGCTCGATGCCGTGTCGTAGCATCGAGCACATCTCTGTCGGGTAAAAACTCAGCAAGAACAAAGGCTGAACAAAAGCTGTGGTGTTTGTTTGCTTTCCGGTTAAGTTTGATAGACATAGGGGATAAAAACATGTTTATCCTCTACGTGGAAATGGGAAATATTTTTGTCTTAGGAGTGTCGGTGGTGCTGGAACCAGTGTGCCGTTTCAGGGATACAGAGGATGAGATTAATCCTGGTCGCTCTACTGCTCGCATGTCTTTTAATAAGGTAAAAATAGAAAAAGGATTTTCTTTTAAACCATGATGACGAGAGAAGAGAATAAGAGAGAGAAAGGAAGTGACTTGCTCTCAACCCCCAAACAGCTCAACCTTCAACCCCCTAAAACACATTCCTTGGGCACTCCTCACACATTCAAGTCTAAGTCTTGTTTCTGGGAATGTTTTCGTCTTCAGAGGTGAGTAGTCTGGACCCCTGCAGGCATCCTCCTGCCCGGATATACAGCCAAAGTTCCGAAGAACCGTCCTCCGCCACGGTTACAGGCAGTCCCACAACAGATGGTTGATCCCCACCGAGCTCTGATCTCAACATCAAGGCGTCCGTTTTGGATCACGCCGAGTACCTGGGAAACCGCTTCTACAGCTAAAACTCCCCAAACGCTGATAAGACGTAGGATTCTCTTTCTTTCAAGGCAAAGAATGCATTGACTGAATACTCCCCCCCCAATAACTGTCAGGCCGAGACTCAAAGCAGGACTCAGATGCAGAGATATTAGATAACAAAGGCTTTTATTGAATTCGCCGGACACTGCGGACCGAGTGACAAACAAATGGCTATAAACAAAACTAGACACTATACTCTGACTATAGAGAGAACAATAAACACTCCAAGAGGAGGGAAAAATAACTAATAAAAAAACCAAACAAACACAAAATGCTCCGTATGGAGGAAAAACCTGCCTATATAAGATAATTTGGTTACAAACACAAATCACTCTTAACCCTTGTGCTGTTTTTGGGTCAAGGGAGGGTGAAGGGAGAAAAGAAGGAATGAAGGAAGGGAGAAAAGATGGAAGGAAGGAAAGAAGGAAGTAAGGAAGAAAGGAGAAAAGAAGGAAAGAAGGAAGTAAGTAGGAAAGGGAGTAAGGAAGGGAGAAAAGAAGGAAGGAAGGAAAGAAAGAAGGGAGGAAGAAAGGAGAAAAGAAGGAAGGAAGTAGGAAAGGGAGTAAGGAAGGGATAAAAGATGGAAGAGAGGAGAGAAGGAAGTAAGGAAGAAAGGAGAAAAGAAGGAAAGCAGGAAGGAAGTAGGAAAGGGAGTAAGGAAGGGAGAAAAGATGGAAGGGAGGGAAAAAATTACAAACAAAAAATCACTCGTCACGATGAACAAACGGTTACTATGCCGATTACTACGGCTGTGGACGTGGACCAACGCTCTGGTGCAGGACAAGGACGAAGACACTCTGGCACAAGACAAGGGGAACACAGACTATTTAAACCAGGGGTGTCCAACATACGGCCTGCGGGCCGGAACTGGTCCCCAAAGAAGTTCGATCAGGCGGGATAATTTAAAAGAGAAAAAATGCATAAAAGACATGGAATTCAAATTTTGAATAAGATTCAATTCATATATTATCCGCTAGGGCAGTGTTTCTCAATCCTGGTCCTCGTGGGCCCCTGTCCAGCATGTTTTAGATGTTTCCCTGCACCAACACACCTGATTCTAATTAATGGTCCTCATTAGCTTGTCACCAAGGTCTGCACAAATCTGTTGATGACACAGGTACTTTCATCACGGTGTGCTGAAGCAGAGTAGCATCTAAAACATGCAGGACAGGGGTGCCTCGAGGACCAGGGTTGAGAAACACTGCGCTAGGGGGCGCACTGTTTTGATCAGAGAAGAAGACAACAGTGTGACAATGCGCCATCTGCTTCTTTATAAATCTCATTTAATCTTAAAGTGCATTACTATATTTTTCAATACCAATTAATTGTTAAAGTTTTGTGCCTTTTGTAGGGCTGGGCGATATGGACCAAAAGTCATATCTCGATATTTTCTAGCTAAATGGCGATACTCGATATATATCTCGATATTTTTTCTGTGCCTTAATTGGGGTTTCTCCCAAAGCATGATAGCGTAGCATCTCTGTTAGCTTCATTTTTTCTGAGGCAAACCCTTAAAAAAACAGTCAGTTTTAATACAAAGCCTCGTGCCAAATGTCACACAGGTTCCTTTATTAACAGAGGTCTGCACAATATCAAAATGTATAAAACAAATGAAATAAAAATAAACTGCCTGCATATATAGAATAAAAATGCTTCTTGAATAAAATAAAACAAATATCCCTTTCCTGCATAACAATTAAATTAAAATACACTGTGCAATTAATACAATGTAGACAGTAACAGGCAGACTTTTCCACTGAGGTTGACAGTTGTGCAAATAACAAAACATTTGTGCAAATCTCAAATAAAAGATTCAAGTCAATTTGTCACAAAATAAGCTATAATAAAATCATAAAAAAAAAATTAAAAAAATAAAATAAAAAAAAAAATTTAAATCGATATAAACGATATTGTCTCGTACCATATCGTGTTTGAAAATATATTGATGTATATTAAAATCTCGATATATCGCCCAGCCCTAGCCTTTTGCACAATATAAATAAAAGTAAAGATAAAAGTAAATTGCACATTTGTCTAAGAAAATATGAGGTGTTCCATGAAACAGGGTGCTTGCGCAAGTCTTGAAAGTCTTAATAAGTATGGAATTTTGAAACACTGTTTTCCAGACCTTGAAAAGTCTTGAATTTTGTGTGAAAGTCTTAATAAAGTATGGGGAATAAATGTATGGTAGAATTGTACAGTATTCTCAAAGGCATTGTGAAATGAAATGAAATGAAATAGAAAGGTAGGATATAAAACTTATAATTTTACTAACTAGTCACATACTGTCTTCGCCTAATGGAATGATATCCAATCAACGCTCCCTTAGCCTACTCTGGAACATTTCGTGATGTCACTGCTGAGGTCGATTGACATAGCTGGCCTAGTGGTCAACAGAAATGGGTCATTGCGTGTTTTCGAATTTATGGCTACAACACCCGAAATTTACAAGTACGTAAAGTTAAGGTCTTGGGAAAAAAAATATCGGTTTTAAAAAAGTCTGGGAAAAGTCTGGAATTTTAATTTGGAAAAAGAGCAAGCACCCTGATGAAATGTTTTGTAAAAGGAATGTTCATTGAATTTCAACATTGTCCTAATGTTCTTGCGCTTTTTTACACCGAAACAAAGGAAAGACATGATATTTTGAGTGTGACTTCCATACATGCTATAATACAGCATGTATAGTGTCATTTTAATGGTCGGCCCACTTGACATCTACCGAGGCCGTATGTGGCCCACGATGTGAAATGAGTTTGACACCCCTGATTTAAACACATGGAGGGAAATAGGGGACAGGTGGAAACAGGGCAAGTGACCTGAAATGAGAGGAGAATAAAACAGGAAATGACAGGACAAAACAAACCCAACACAAGACAACCTCACCTCAGTGTGACAATAACGCTTTTCTGAGAAGTCAGAGACATTAAAAACAGGCTTTTCTGTCAATCCGCCCCAATGAGGGAAGACGGCAAACAGCTCGAGTACATTGGTCAAAGTTGTTGCGTTGCTGCCGTGTGTTGGTGCATTAATCAGAGGAGCTGGGAACACGGAGGATTAGTGCCCTAATCAGGCTGATAGATGACGATTAAGAATAGAATTACAATCAGTTCATTTCACTGAAAGGAGCAGGGTAGTGCGCGTTCGTCTTTCTCTTTCCAGCTGAAGGCAGGTCAGATTTTTGTGTCTGGATTATTGTCTTCATTCATCACCTCCACCCATCCAATCCCTCCTCCATCATCCTTCCTTTTATATCCATCGATTTATCCAACAATACATTTATTAAGTCATGTGAACATGCACGGATCTTTCCTTTCGTCCATCCTTCTTTTATCCGTGACGGCTGTAAGAAACGTGTGCCGTATTTTGCGGACCATTAGGCCGATATCAATAAACGGGTCTATTTTCATGCATCAGGCTCACCGGGTTATAAGGCGTGTGATAAAACATATATAAAGTGAAACAAGACAGTCTGGTAAATCGAACTGTATTCAACTCATTCACAATAACTCAGAATATCGTTCAGTTGTAACTAAAACAGAAAAATGCTTTCACATTTTAAATCATTCGTCTTCCACGAATCCACCAATAAAAAGTGGAGGAGGTAAGCGTCGTACTACGTCTTTGTTCTCTGATCGGTTCACCGAAGTTAGTGTGAGGTTGGAACAACGTTGTATTCCAACATTTGATTATAATTGATTATGATGTAGATTTGAAAACGTTGGCTTGCCGTCTAATTACAGTAAGGTGATGTTGACTAGATGGTGGATGATGGTGAATGATGGTTGCTTTCAGCGCTGCATTAAGAGTTATCTAAGACTGATGTTACAACCTGTAACCAACCAAAGACCGACTTTAACATGTCTGAACGGTCAATCAAGCGGAGCGGCTTCGTCGCTACCAAAGTCAGTAAAACGTGTTGACGGATGTTTGAGTTCAGTGCACCACATAAAACTGGTTCCAGATCAGTAAGAACAACATTCATACATAAGGCGCACTGCTGATTTTTAAGAAAATTAAAGGATTTTAAGTGATCCTTATGGAAAATATGGTAAATCTTTTGGAATTCACTTGTTTCATTCCTTTGCCGTCAAATGTGATCTGATCGATCTTCAACCGATTCGCAGGGTGATAAGGCTGAAACAATTATACTTCTATACGTCACGTCTTCGCTGAAGTCACAGTGCTGGGAGGAAAAGTGAAGCAACTTAAAGGAGAGTATTTCCAGTCAGAGCCGTCTGGGAGATTTGCGAGGCCCTGTGCGAAATGGCCGGGGGGGGGCCCCTCGTGCGCGCGCGTAGCGAGTGTGCGCGAAAGATTTTTCCGTGTTTTTCGGGACGGATCGGGTGTCTGTATGCGCAATTTTAACTCTCCAATTAGCAAAAGACTGGATACAAACACATACACACGTTTCATTATGAAGCATTGCATTGACAAGACAAGACAAGTCAAGATATTTTAGTGACATAGGGGCCTAACTCAACTGACATTATATAGTGTGTGATTCATTCCAGTTCTACACAAAACAAAATCACCCCATAAGTTAACACATTAACAACATGCTTATGTATATAAGTCATAATCTTCTCAAATTATAGAGGATAAATAAATGAAAATGAAAAATATGTGTCTCGACTGCCTCAGGGCGGGGCCCCGCGGCTGCTTGAGACCCGGTCGGATCGGTGATTTTTGTAACAAATTTATCAGACGAGCCTTTCAGAGAGGCATTAAACTCTTCCATTTTCTTTAGTTTTTTTCTTTTTTCATCCCCTGATGGAAATTTCCTCAATCTGTCTCGTTCTCTCAACATTGTGTGACAGTTTGTTACACACTCCACCCGTCTGGATCAGAGCAGCTTGTGTCTGCGCTTGGTCTGATGCAGTTGTATTGAACAACAGACACGCGCAGTTGCGCAGAGACAATCAGCAAGCACATCATTGCACATATATTTATTGATATGCACAGACTAGTACACATTTAGGTCTGTAATGGAACGTGACTGTTGATATTTATAAGGGAAAGAAGTAAAAACAAACAAAAAAAAAAACGGCCCATAGCGCGAGGCCCATAGCGCGAGGCACCTTGGGGTGCGAGGCCCTTGGGGCGCGAGGCCCCGTGTGGTCGCACGGTTCGCACACCCCTTGGGGCGGCCCTGTTTCCAGTATCCCTGGATCAGAGCTGCACACCGACCTGGAGGAATCTTGCTCAGGTCTTTTCCTGGATTCACTTCCACGTTAAAGGTCGTCGTCCTTCTGCATCATCCAGCGTCTCCGGTTCTCTTCTAACCTCATTGAGGATTCTGGATTAAATCTTTCCAGTCATCTTCATCCGATCTGGCTGCCGTTCCCTCTCTGGGAGGGCCTCCACTCCACAGTTAGAGTATCTTATAATTGGGGATAATTCATAAACATGTATTCTAACTGTGGACTAATGGGTGTCTCAACAGCTCTGTGCAGATCAGCTTCTCTTGATCGCACGTCCGCGGAGACCTCCTCTCTCCGAGTCACGACTGACATCAGTAGATGCCTCTTCTGAAAAGCAGATTTAAAAACGTTTGACTGTCTTTTAATCAGTAAAGTAGCTCTGCGCCGCCCCTCCAACTTGTTTAATTAACTGCGTTTCAGGTGTGTAAACTGACACCTCCGGTTTGTTTTAATTGGACTCAGTGAAGTATGGCTCGACTTGTTCCTCCAGCTCGGTAAACTTGTTAAACGTGTGTGTTAGCAGTTGACGCACATCATGTTGATCTGATTATGTCATTTAGATGGCAATCTGAGGGCGTTTTAATTCTACAGGGGGGTTCACATACTTTTTCTGTTCCTCCTCTACCGTGTCATTGAACCTCTTCATCTTTCAAGTCATCATTATTTTCCAGCCACACATCCATCCATCACTCCTCCTGAAGACCTCTTTATGCTTCTCGCGTCCAGTCAATCCTTTCATCACTTTAGCCATCACCTGCCGATACTCCACCCCTCCATCGTCCCCATCAGTCAGGTTATCCCTCCATCCATCATTCTCTTCTATAATCCATCCATTAAATCATTTTGCCAGTTCCTCTCACGCGGTCGCCACTTTATCTGTCCGTCCAGCGACGGCCTGGGCCGTCACCCGTGCTCGTATCTGTGACGCATCCATCCATCACGCTGATATTTATATTCCTTGCGTTATTTGTTTTTTTTCTCGTCCTCCACCTTTTACCTCCTCTTGATACCCTTGACTTCCCTTTGACCGCACGCACGTGGAAACAAGCTAACTCAGGCGTGCGCTCAAATGTGCGAAAACACAATCTGGTGTTTTCTTCCCCTCGTCTTCATCCACGTGATGGAAGATATGTACTCTGTGGTGAACATGTTATTTGCTCTAATTCTTCTGTGTAAACTGTGGTAATCTGTTCATCTGCCGAGTCGTGGTGAGAGGGGGATGCAGCGGAGGAGGCGGAGTGGAGGATCTTTGATTTCCTATTTCTCTGAGGTTGTTCCTGCTTCAGCTTCTTTACCGTCTGAAACCATGGAAACCATGGAAACCACGCCACAGGCCTCACCCGAGCGCAGGCGGCATGAATGGGCACTGAACCTCGATGGTGTTGAAACGCTCCCGTGAAAAGGTCCGTCCGGTAAACACACGAGTTAATCCGGGTCTTCTCTGGTTTGTAATTCCTGCTCTCACCTCCTCTTCCTCTGTGATCCCCCTCTTCTGTCCTCCGGGGAGTTACTGCCCAGGACTGAAGGTCATGGATGAACAGATCAGGAAGGAAAAAGAGGAGTGTGAGTCTTGTAACGGCAAAGGGAGGAAGGCTTACTGCTCAGAATCCACAGCTAGAAATGAGATCTCTCTGAAACGAGGAAGAGGAGGAACCGCAGCTTTAGGCAGCATGACAGTCCAATGCAGCTGTAACTAATAATAATAATAATAATAATAATAATAATAATAATCAATGATTTGTGATTGTAAAAGCAAGGCAAGTTTATTTGTATACTGTAGCACAATTCAACACAAGGTCAAAGTGCTTTACATCAACTTTAAAAGCGGCAAGACACAATTAAACAGTAAATAACAAATAAAATGAAATAAAATGATAAGAAAAGACGTAAAATAATAAAAAGTACAAGTTGTTAACCCTTGTGCTGTCTTCGGGTCAAGGAAAGAGGAAGAGAAGAAGGGAGGAAGGAAGGGAGAAAAGAAGGAAGGAAGGAAGGAAACAAGGAAAGAAGGAAGGATGGAAGGAAGAGAGAAAAGAGGAAGGGAAGAAGGAAGGAAGGGAAAAGGGAAGGAAGGAAGGAAGGAAGGAAGGAAGGAAGGAAGGAAGGAAGGAAGGAAGGAAGGAAGGAAGGAAACAAGGAAGGAAGGAAGGAAGGAAACAAGGAAGGAAGGAAGGAAGGAAACAAGGAAGGAAGGAACGAAGGAAGGAAGGAAGGAAGGAAGGAAGGAAACAAGGAAGGAAGGAAGGAAGGAAGGAAGGAAGGAAGGAAGGAAGGAAACAAGGAAAGAAGGAAGGATGGAAGGAAGAGAGAAAAGAGGAAGGAAAGAAGGAAGGAAGGGAAAAGGGAAGGAAGGAAGGAAGGAAGGAAGGAAGGAAGGAAGGAAGGAAGGAAGGAAGGAAGGAAGGAAGGAAGGAAGGAAGGAAGGAAGGAAGGAAGGAAGGAAGGAAGGAAGGAAGGAAGGAAGGGAGAAAAGAGGAAGGGAAGAAGGAAGGAGAGAGCAGGAGGAAAGAAGGATAGGAGAATTAGGTCATTTTGACCCAAAGACACTACAAGGGTTAAAAAGTAAGGGCAGTAGAGTACAGCAGGTACATCTCATTCTTACAATGGCAAGATTTACGTTTCTATACGGACAAAACGTACAAAGACCGGGTCAAATACAGTATTACAAAAGTAATCTGTGACAATTCGTACGGTGAATTAAACCAATTTAACAATTCTATGCCACAATGCCTGTTTCCAGGTCTTATTTCACACCTATATGATAAAGATAACTGTTAACGACAGAGCTCTTCCATCTTAACCACCTCCGCTCAGGTGGAGGCCTGCAAGTCTTTCAGAATAACAGCCACGTGACTTTTCTGTTTTTGTTTTTTCTTCCTTTTCACTGTCGAGAGATGATTAATAGTCCTCGTCTGACTGCTTCAGAGCCCCCCGCCGCTATAACTCACTCACACGCTCTTGAAATTACAGACTGCGGAAATAGTTAATAAGTGTAGATCGATTTTTGTGACGGAAGTTAAGTGTTGGGATTTTATGAAATTGTTAAAGGCTTTAAGGGTTTTTCTATCAGATTCTGCCCTGGTGGTTCCTCTCGGGGGAGGACCACCTCCTGTTTTTATGACTAGACTGTTTAGTCATTTAGCTAAGAGTTTTCTCTTCTTTAGGGTTAGGGTTAGGGTTAGGGACAATGAAGAGAAACATGTTTTAAAACTGATGGGTTCCACTCTGTTTTTCTTAAAGTTTTAGTAACCTCAGATCTTTGCTCAAACATCTCAAGTAAGAAACAATCAACAGAAATATAAGGCTGAAAGTGTGACATGTTTAGGTGTCTTTCCCCGCAGTGGCTCAACAGATAAGGTTCAACGTCCTTATAACGTACAAAACAAGTCCTTTTTTAGTATAAATACGATTGGATTGATGACCACCGGGTGCATTTCTCTCCTACCTCTGTGGAACCTCCGGCTGGATAATATTGTGCATGATATAATAAAGCTTGTATTAACATTTGATTCTGTTTCTTATGGTGCACCAGACAAACGAACACGCGGATCTTTTATTAGATATGGTTGTTTTAACTGAAACATGGTCCAGGAGACACTCAGTGCGGTTACATGCATATCTAAATCAAGCTATTGGCAAAAATCGAGCTAAGGATTAAACTGGAGTTTCCCAAAAATCCAAGTAAACATGCGCAAGAAAATTATTATTGGATTATTGAGTGAAGTGCGTTCGACTGCGCGATGCTAGGTGGCGCCATACGCACTTTCAAGTTGGCGTTCTTCCGGTTCCTTCTTGGTTGTGCTTCTTCTTCTTCTCCTACTGTGTTGACATTTTGGCTTTCGCGGTGTCCTCACTTCCGGAGGGTGGAGTCCCGGGCCGGATACATGCCGGAATAACTTGAATTACGACGCATTATCTGGCACCAACAACTCAATCTCAATAGCTCTAGTTCGGCCCGGCTAAGGTGGATACATGGCTGTATCCACCACAATTAAACTTTCTCTTAGTGCAGGTAAACGTTCTGACTGAGTTGTATCACATTAGTCCAAGACAAGCACCAACCCATGATGCTTTTAATCGTCTCAGATCGGATCGGTTGGAGTCCATCCATGACCAAAGAGCAGAACATGAAGACGTTTGTAGGTTGGACGTAGCTGAGTGACGAGGATGGCCTCATCATCCTTCAGGAACGGCCTGATTGAATTTACGTTACGTATTTTAAATAATGGTACCATTTATCTTTACGCACTGACAAGTAAAGCTTGAGTTATGGTTCTGTGTCAAAACGACGCCGTGCCTACGGCGTAAGGGTATGCGTCGACACGTACCACACGCCGTCACTGACGGCGTCCCTGACATGCACCTCCCAAAAATTGTAACTATGCGTCGAGGCGACGCAGACCACACGCAGACCGAGAGGGCTGTGATTGGTTCACTAGCAACGCATTTCCGGTTTCTGGTTTAAAGCAGTCGTGAACTTTCAGCGCTCTTTTCTTCGTGTATGTGTGATTTTTTGGTTTCAGTTTTTTGCACAATAGTTGTCCTTATCTCTTTGATTCACTGTGACCGAAAAAGTCGGATAAACCATTCAGGAAAAGATTGTGAATTAGCGGTCACAGGGGGTACTGCACCGCGGTGAAATGGAGTGACGGAGAAGTCCGAAGGGTTCACGACGGCGTCACGGCGACGGCGTGTGCACGGCGACGGCGTGTGCACGGCGACGTTTTGACACAGAACCATAATTCAGGCTTAAGACAAAAGGAACAAGTTGGCACCACTTCTCAAAACCCGATCCATTTATCCTGCGATCTTGATCTTTGAGTGAGGGATGAGCTCTGAGAATGGCGATCGCCTTTAATCTGGGACGTCTGGACTCTCCAGCTGGTCGCATGGGTAGCACCAACCACACCAACACAGGAGGCCGAGCTGTGGTCGTTCGACCAACAGTGGAAACAAACACTGATCTGCATGTGCCATTCTTCTCCCTCCATTTGACCAAACGAAGGAAGAAAAATGATTTAATATAGTAATTGCTGCTGCTGGTAGGGGCACCAACTCTACTGCAACAGAAGGAAGCACGGTGGTGGAGATATGATGCTCTGGGCTCGTTGTCATTGAAAAAGTCAACCTGAAAACCCAGTAAGGATGCCCTAGTTTTATGTTTCTTTTATTTTTTAATGTTTTGAAATGGAAAATATTCATTTTGAAGAGGCGTGTACTTTTGTGACTCGTAGGACTAAATTATACTGAGATTTAAATGCTAAACATCCTGTTACATCAGGATATATACAGGAGAACAAATGCTGATTTTGTTTTTACATAAAAAAATGAATAAAAGTGGGTTTTTTTCAAACTACAAAGCAGTACAAGATAAATAGCTGTGTCCTGATTTTGTGGAGATGAACATGTTTAAGATTTTGCCAGTCGTCACGAGGGCAGCTCAAACTTCCATCATCTCCCAAAACCCGTTTCCGGTTGAATTTAGTTGAGTTTCAGATGACCAGATTACAGAAACAGCAGGGCTGGGAAGTCCACAAAGCCAGACTAACACACTCCCATCCATTTATCTGTCGTCTTATCTTAATAAGACCCGAGCAACCTCTCCACAAGGCTACGCCGCCTGCTTCTGAACCTCGGTCTCATTAAACAGACATATTGGCCTCTGCGGTACAAAGGCTTCCGTTTGGAGCTGACTCTTCACCATCCCAGCTCGCTCATTTAAAAGTGATGTGTCGACATCCTCGACGTGTGTCCTTATCAATAACTCTAAGCAGCACTTTAGAGAAAAAGCGAAGCCTCTGCCTTTATTCACTCCCAGCTGCTGGCTGCTGTAGACGGGAGATGATGTTTGCTTCACTCATCAGATAGTGAGTCGCAGAGATGAGGATCGGATCTGGGGATTTCAATACGTGACAGTTTATCACGGATATTTACAAGTTTCTGTCTCTCTGCCGTAATCTCATTCAGCCCATCTGTTTTTCTTTCCAGTTAAGAAACACTTATTGGGTTTATTTCATTATCCCATAAACACATTTTATGATTTAACTGAAGATATTTCCACTGTATTGAAAACAGCTGTTGTGATTTGGTTTGGTCTCAATACCAGAAACTGTTGCAGAGCCCGGAGGCGTTGCTGGGACTTGTCTCCCGTACTGTATCATTCATGGTTAAATTTTAAAAAGAAGAACAAGGCTGAACTAACATCTCTTACCACTTTTTGCTTTATATGATAAATTTTAGCATGAATTTTTCCAGTTAACTAAAACGGGAGCCGTCTTCCAGTTTGTCTGGGTAGTTCAAGCGTGGTTAAATTAAAAATAGTGCTGGCCAACGATTAAAATTTTTAATCTTAATTAATCCATGATTTCTGTAATTAACTATGCGATTAATTGCGATTAATTTATTCACACATTTTGTGCTGTTCTAAATTACCTCAAGGTATTTTTTTTAATGTTTTTAATACTGTTAACAACCTGAGAAAGGGCAAATATGCTGCTTTATGACAATGTTTATTCAACTTTCCACAAAAAAAGCTGAAAACAATGAACCATATGCATAAAAAATATGGAGGAAAATAAAAGGCTCAAAAAATATCCCCTTCTCCTAAGCGGGATCAAAACAGGGGGATACAAAAACTAAATTACAAACAAATAAAGTGCACATGTAACAGCAGGGAGTAACTCCACCTATAAAGTGCAAACTGTTTCCTCACCTGATCCTCAGCTCAGCTATAAACTCGTGCGCCCGTCTGTGCGCGTGTGTGTGCGGGGGGCATTAATGAGTTTTATGTAAAGCGCTTTGCGTTGTATTTTTTATTTTGTAAGAAAAGCGCTTAACAAATAAAGTTTGATTTGACTGGTCATTTTTTGCAAGCTGCTACAGCGTTGTCTGCTTTTGACGAGGTGGGGGCGCGGAGCGGCGCGGAGCGCTGCGCTCTTTAGGCTGATTTATGGTTCCACGTTACACCAACGCAGAGCCTACGGCGTAGGTTACGGTGCGTGTCACGGCGCTCTCTGCTCGTGTGTTTGGCTGCAGGTATTTGAGACTCGACGTACTTCCATGGTAATTCATTTCAAATCGACAGTACATGCAAATAACTTTAGTCTTGTCCAGCGAACCATCTGCATCTTTTTGAAAGTGAACTAACCGTTCAAAAGTCCCTTTTAATTCTCAATCGTTCAATCCACCATACGGTTCCTCAGGCTACGGGTGCCGACGAGCGCCAGAAATGTTGCGCCTTTTTTTTTTTAATCTCATGCATTAAAAAAATTGTCGGCGTTAAGAGGACGTGAAGAGGACGTGAAGTTAACGCATCGTTAACGCGTTAAGTTGGACAGCACTAATTAAAAAGTAAAAAAAAAAGACAAGAACAAGGTTTTACTAACATCTATTATCGTTTTCTGCCTTAGCTGATACATTTGTTCGTATGAATTTGTGGAAACTAAAACAGGAGCCGTCTTCCGGTTTGTCCGGGCAGTCAATGTTCGAGCCAGTTGTGACTGGTTTCAACCAACAGCCACAAGAGCCTGAGATTTTGCTGTTACACAAAACATGAAACTATTCAGGTTTGAATTTTCATGTTTACAGCGGACAGTTTTTTATGATTTGACAAACCTCCATCTGTTTCAGATCTAAAGCTGGTTGAGCAAAAGAATGACATTTTTGTGTCACAGTATGTGTTTGTGTTCAGGTTTTTACAAGACCTGGTTCAGCTTTTATTGTCAATCCATCTAATAAGTTTGACCTTTCTTATGTTTTCATTTTATCTATCCATTTGTTTTTTATGTTCGCACAACCTCTTTGAATTGGTGAACGACTGAAACGAAAAGCCTCCCACCTCTGGAGTCTGACCTGCATGTGAGTCATTCGTGTCCCTGGAGCCAGTTGTGCAGCCACCCAAGCTTGTGTCGTTTCATTGCACAATTTCACCACTTTGCTCAAGAAACTGGAACCAAATATTGCTCTTTCTTCAGTCAGAAAGTAAAGCGAATGACTACTGAGCATCTTGTGATTAATATGGTGAAGATCAAGACCAATTAAATTCCCAGAAACTTTACTTCATCTGAAGTTTAATGTAGATTTATTCTGAAGTTTTATTTTGGTTTTCAATCAGTGCTTATTTTTTTAATTTTTTTATCAACTGAATCTGAATTGTTGGTTGGACAAAACATGGCTTTTGAAGTTAGGCAATATGTTTCTCATTTTAGTAACATAATTTATGGATTACTTGAAGAACATTTTATAGAGAAAAATTGTTCAAAAAAATTGTGAGCTGTCATTAGCATGAATTGCAATGTATGTTATGTCTCCTGATGATGTCAAGAGGAGGTATGGATGGAGATAAAAGACCTGGACCCAATACAGAACCCTGTAGAACTCCATAAATAACTCCCCTATCTGATAAATATGATTTAAAACCACTCCAAACTATTACCCTACACTAATCCAGCGATGATGCAGCTTTTCAGTCTTCAAGAGCAGCTGAGAGTTTTACAGAGATCATTTTGATCTTTCTGTGAATCTTTTTCATAATAATCAGTTATGAGTTCGTCAGGTTTAAAAAAAAAAAACTTTAAAAAAGATAATGGCAAGTTTTTAACTGATCATTCATGCTGTTTCTGCTTCTAGACAACAAAATTCAATAATAATGAATGAATTTCTCCATGTTTCTCTTGTATACAATGTTTTTGTTGGGTTCTTGGGGTCTTCGTTGTCTTCTTAACAACCACATCTCTGCTTATTACAGAGTTACAGGGACATAAGTCCGTTGGGTCACCTGCTGACCAGCACAAACTAGCTTATTCACTCCAAACCATCTGAAGAAGGTGGCAAATCCAAAATATTGTGTTCATTCAACAAAATGATTAAATATCTGGGTTTAAATTGGGTCATTTTCAAATATCCTATTATGTCAGTCAGACATGACTTTGGTGTTAAATTAGGCCTCTGGTACAGTGTGCTGGAAAAACACAGTTGCACTGCATCATCTGAGGTAATAAACCAGTAACAATCACCTGTCTGGTTTCAAATACAAATGTGTTTTAATCTGTTGAAGTTGGGATTAAAAAAAATAAAAAAATACTTGTATATTTATTTCAAAGTTGACTGACGTAAAGTTAATGTTTAATGTTTATCAGCCTTACCAGACTTGGTGAGGGAGGGTTGAGGTTGAGGGATTTATGTCGTCATTCTGGTGTTCCACAAGGTTGAACCTACCTCTCCAGAGTAAAAACAAAACCATTTCTTGTGTATCTTGTTGTGAAAGGAATATCTAATATAGTTTTAAAGTATTTTATCTGCTAGGTGACAGCAATTTCTGTGTAAGGCTGAGAAATGGTAACCTTCAAAAATGGTTGGAATTCAAAGAATTTAATTTCTTTTGCCTACAGAAGGATATTTGAAGGTTGTTGAAGAATGAAAAAGAACAAAGATGCCTTAGACTAAACTTATGTTTGTAACGGTGTAAGACAGCTCAACCCAGCTCTGTAAACGCGGTACTCGTCTGAACTGTGTACTCATGAAGAACAAACAATAACCCAAAAATCCTCTTTTCTTTCAGGAAGTGGCAGATGAGCTCCGCCCGTCTCCTCTAAAACTGCCCCTGATTGGCTGCGATTAAGAGCGAATCACTGAAGCCCACTGACTCAGGTATGGTCTCCTCATCCGATACTTCCTTCCAGCAATGGTTTGGTATGTGCGCCAGAGTCGGGCCTGGGTTTGTCTAAATGTGGCGCTTGATTTGATTCAGAGAAAAATCGTAGAAAAATTGAATAAAGTGTGTGATTAATTAGCGGCGTGAGCTGCAGAGATCTGCACCGTCCTCATTCTTTACTGTCAGCGGTAATTTGAGGCGCTGAAGTGAGACACCTGCGTCTCTGTTCTGTCAATATTGGATCTTTCCAGAACAGAAATGGATCCTTTAGCCGGGCCAACACAAGAACACACCTACATGTCTCTCTGAAAGTGAACCACGCAGGGCTTCTGGCTGAACTTTTCTTCTGTCTGTGATGCCGGTGATACGGCCCACCAGAAAAGCACTCCGACGGGTTCGTGTTTGTGCAGGTGGAAGAGCGGTTTATTTTGCTGAAAACGACTGTAAATGCATGTGGACTTATATAAAGTGCACTCTGCGCGGTTGGAAAATGTAAAGAAAAGTCCAGCCAGGATGTGTAACATGAACATTTGTCCACGTGTCAGAACTCGGTACTGTCGGTACTGTCCGTGCAAAAACAGAAAATGTGAAGTGGCAATAATTTTCTGTGCCAGATGATTTGTTTGAAGGATTAATCCCCAACCTGAGCCCAGAATGTGGTTGAATTTTGTCATTTACAGCTTTTGTTGTGCAAACTGGTAGCTCAGCATAACTGCCTTGCATAATTAGCCTGATTGTCTGAAATCTGGTCCAAATTGTCTCATATTAGGCAATAAAATCTCCGTCAATGGGGTGAGAAAAGGTTTGGTTAAAATTCCTAAACCCATTCATCAAAACTTAGACTAATGTTATTACAGTCTTGTTGGATAAGACCTTTTATGTCCATTTGTGTATTTTTGGATAAACTGTTAATGGAAACCACTTTTTCTCTAGTCTATGATCACATAAAGAAAGAAAACCAGTTTTCCAAATCCATCAAGAAACGTGGTCAAAATGCACCCTGAGTAAATCTGGATTATGCCATCTGTAGCCAGACTTTAAACCCTAACTGGAACTGTAATACCACACTAAATAACATGTAGTACTACTACTACTACTACTACTACTACTACTACTGTCATTTAGCAGACGCTTTTATCCAAAGTGTCTTACATCTGAGAGAACACATACACATTAAACATTAAAAACACCAATTCTTTGGCCTTCTGTTTTAATTCCTGGAAGACCTTCAAGTCCACCGAATGCATCCCTGGAACGGGAGACACTAATCAATAAGCTATAAGAAGCCCAGCACTCATTAAGATTGATCTAACATGAAAAAACTAGATGAAGCGTTCAACGATTATCCGCAGCGTTAACAAACGTTACAAATTCACCAACCATTTGTAATCATTCAGATGTATTTATGAACTGAAGTGAGGATTAAGCACATGATGGGTGGACAGATTTATCGTGGCCCATTGCTTCCACACACAACACAAGGTTGAGCATGAATACGAGTGAGTGGGTGTTTCTGCAGCAGCGATGGAGACTGTGGATAACTGCTGCTGTGGATTTAACAGATTACAGTCAGATCATTGCCACGTCTTTTCTGAAGAATGCTTTGAAGTTTGTCAATAATTGGACGGCGGAACTTCTGATTTTGTTCCTCGGAGGGGTGCGATGCCGCCAGTTCGTAACCTGGTGGAGGGGGCGGGATGGATCCAGATCGAGACCTGATGGAGGTCCATCGTTGGGCATTCTAGGATAAGTTGATTGGGGAGTGGTAGTCTGGTTGGGGAGTGGTAGTCTGGTTGGGGAGTGGTAGTCTGGTTGGGGAGCGGTAGTCTGGTTGGGGAGTGGTAGTCTGGTTGGGGAGTGGTAGTCTTGTTGGGGAGTGGCAGTCTTGTTGGGGAGTGATAGTCTGGTTGGGGAGTGATAGTCTGGTTGGGGAGTGATAGTTTGGTTGGGGAGTGGTAGTCTTGTTGGGGAGTGGTAGTCGGGTTGGGGAGTGGTAGTCTGGTTGGGAGTGGTTCTCTGGTTGGGGAGAGGTAGTCTGATTGGGGAGCGGTAGTCTAGTTGGGGAATGGTAGTCCGGTTGGGAGTGGTAGTCTGGTTGGGAGTGGTTCTCTGGTTGGGAGTGGTAGTCTGGTTAGGGAGTGGTTCTCTGGTTGGGAGTGGTAGTCTGGTTAGGGAGTCGTAGTCTTGTTGGGGAGTGGTAGTCGGGTTGGGGAGTGGTAGTCTGGTTGGGGAGTGGTACTCTGGTTGGGGAGTGGTACTCTGGTTGGGGAGCGGTACTCTGGTTGGGGAGTGATAGTCGGGTTGGGGAGTGGTACTCTGGTTGGGGAGTGGTAGTCGGGTTGGGGAGTGATAGTCTTGTTGGGGAGCAGTAGTCTGGTTGGGGAGCGGTAGTCTGGTTGGGAGTGATAGTTTGGTTGGGGAGTGGTAGTCTTGTTGGGGAGTGGTAGTCGGGTTGGGGAGTGGTAGTCGGGTTGGGGAGTGGTAGTCTGATTGGGGAGTGGTAGTCTGGTTGGGAGTGGTAGTCTGGTTGGGGAGTGGTAGTCTTGTTGGGGAGTGGTAGTCTGGTTGGGAGTGGTAGTCTGGTTTGGGAGTGGTAGTCTGGTTGGGAGTGGTTCTTTGGTTGGGGAGCGGTAGTCTGATTGGGGAGCGGTAGTCTAGTTGGGGAATGGTAGTCCGGTTGGGAGTGGTAGTCTGGTTAGGGAGTGGTAGTCTTGTTGGGGAGTGGTAGTCTGGTTGGGGAGTGGTAGTCTGGTTGGGAGTGGTAGTCTGGTTGGGGAGTGGTTGTCTGGTTGGGAGCGGTAGTCTGGTTGGGGAGTGATAGTCTGGTTGGGGAGTGGTAGTCTTGTTGGGGAATGGTAGTCTTGTTGGGAGTGGTAGTCTGGTTGGGGAGTGGTAGTCTTGTTGGGGAGTGGTAGTCTGGTTGGGAGTGGTTCTTTGGTTGGGGAGCGGTAGTCTGATTGGGGAGCGGTAGTCTAGTTGGGGAATGGTAGTCCGGTTGGGAGTGGTAGTCTGGTTAGGGAGTGGTAGTCTTGTTGGGGAGTGGTAGTCTGGTTGGGGAGTGGTAGTCTGGTTGGGAGTGGTAGTCTGGTTGGGAGTGGTAGTCTGGTTGGGGAGTGGTTGTCTGGTTGGGAGCGGTAGTCTGGTTGGGGAGTGATAGTCTGGTTGGGGAGTGGTAGTCTTGTTGGGGAATGGTAGTCTTGTTGGGAGTGGTAGTCTGGTTGGGGAGTGGTAGTCTTGTTGGGGAGTGGTAGTCGGGTTGGGGAGTGGTAGTCTGGTTGGGGAGTAGTAGTCTTGTTGGGGAGTGGTAGTCTGGTTGGGGAGTGGTACTCTGGTTGGGAGTGATAGTCTGGTTGGGGAGTGGTAGTCTGGTTGGGGAGTGGTAGTCTGGTTAGGGAGTGGTACTCTGGTTAGGGAGTGGTAGTCTAGTGGCTACAGAGGTGGGCACCCAAGATGAACCACCTTGGGCCCCTAAGCAAGACCCATAACCCTAATTGCTCCCCGGGGCAAAATGGTGTGTTTGTTCTCTCAGATGTAAGTCGCTTTGGATAAAAGCGTCTGCTAAATGACAATAGTAGTAAATTTATCCATGCTGCTTGGTTTTAGTCCTTATGTTTTTGTGGGTGTATTTGTTTGTGGTTTTTTTCTATAAACTGGCATCGTAATAATCTTTGAGTTGAATCAGTTGGATGATAATTGGATTATAAATAACTAATCTGAATTGTAATAAACCTGGACTGAAGCCGTTTACCTTCGGCGCCTCCAGATGACTCTTGTTGTACATTGATGCTAAACAAATAATCTGAATAATATTCAAATAAGTTCATGTTTGGAGCCAGAGGTCCGTACAAATTGGAAAAGTTTTGGCGTCTCACTACGACACGGACGTGCCTCGCGGACTTCCTCCCTTTCCTGCCGTTTTCATTTATCACCATTTGCACATTTCATCTGCAGAGGTGGAGAACAACAACAGTTCTCCTCCAGGAATCACTGCATAAATCAGGCCGTCTCGTATCTCTGCGGGTGACACATACTGTATATTCTGTATTCATCTGTACTGCGTCCTCATCAGTTGGAAACTATTTAGGCCCATTTTTTACAGCGTCTCCAGCTTTGCTGCGAAGCTTTGTGCCATTTTGGCGGCTGACGGGAGTCTGGCTGTCTAACAGGAGTGATGAGCAGGCGTGTGAACAAAAGCCTCTCGCTATGTGACAGATTTTAGCTCCGTTAATGGGAACCAGTACTCGGAGGCCCAGAGCACGCAAGCAAGCCGCCATCTCCACTCGCTCTGAACAGGAAGGAAGGAGGAGAAAGAGCGGGGGGGGGGGGGGGGGGGGGGGGACGGAGGATCTAAGAAACGAAAAAGACGCAATAAATTTGTGAAAATTGTTATTAGAGCTCCTGTTTTTATTCTCAGGGTTTTGAGTTTGCTGCCGTTGGATGAACACTAGAGCAGTTGGACTATTTATTATCATAATGTGCTTCCTCTTTTGCTGGAGAACTCCAGAGCTCATCGATCACATTAGGAAACCCGTAAAATGCGCAAACATGACTGCAGACAAAGCTAAAGGTCCAGACAAAATCATCTAAAAGCTAAGGGAAAAGTGTATTTCATTTTTACACATTTTTTAATGATGGGTCATTAGAGAACGGACAGATACACTGTCAAAAATAAGGTATAGTATTAAAAAGCATATAGACATGTGTAGGCGTACGTAGACATGTCTAGACGTATGTAGACGTAAGTAGATGTAGACATGCCTAGATGTATGTAGACGTACGTAGACTTATGTAGACGTAGACGTACATAGATATGTGTAGATGTATGTAGACGTAGACATGTGTAGACATGTGTAGACATACGTAGACATATGTAAGACGTACGTAGACGTGCATAGACGTGTTTAGACGTACGTAGACATGTGTAGATGTAGATGTACGTAGATGTACGTAGATGTGTATAGATGTGCATAGACATGTTTAGATGTGCGTAGACGTTTTCCCAACAACCACATACTTACTGAACGTGTTCCCACTTACAGCTATCGTCTGATGCTGTGTTGGCAGCGTTTATAAAAATGTAAACGTGTGTGTCAATACTCTGTCTCTATCCGAGACAACCGGATCTGGCGAGGCTGAGGCGAGGACGCGCTCTAGCTGTCCTCCAACATCAGCCGGGAAGCAGTGGCTTCAGATTTCCACGAGACTTTCCTGGTTTAGGTTGACAAAATACTGTTTTTTAATTAAATACTGATAGTTTTCACCTCCTATACATCGTTTTGTTCTGAATATATATCTCCTGGTGTTCAGACATGGACCCGGTGGTTTTAGCACCCGAGTCATTCTGGCTGTTTAATCTGTTATTCTGGTTTGAGACTTTATTACCAAATGCTTTCGTTGGATCTTGTTTAAGGTCACTTTTACAACACTGATGTCGACCACAGCTCCGCGATCTGGTTTCGTTGTTACGTAAAGATGACCATCGTTGCAGCCGGTGGTTACATGAACTCAAGGGGACTAAATTAAAGTCAGTAAAAATGTGTAAATGACTTATTTCTCGGTTAGTGGTAGAGATCCGGACAAGGCCGCTGGAAACGTCCTTGTGGTCCCAAAAGGCCGGTGAGACTTAAAAGAGTTAGTTTTGTTGCTCTCACTTGTGTTTTTCTTCTTGGGTTCAGTGTTTCTTCAGACAAGTTGTTCAACCTCCTAATAAGCAACGGCCTCTTTCTTTCCCTGATCCTGGTCGTCCTTCAGCCGTCTCTGCCTGGTCGGAGGGAAATGGAGCCCTGCAGGAGCTGGCTTTAGATTCAGGGAAAGGTGTGTTGAGGGAAGAGTGCTGAGTCCTCAAAGAGAATAAATCACAGAGCTGCACTCTGGAGTAACTGCGAACCGTGAGTGACAGTCCCCACACCACGCTGGCACAGGAACAAAGCGCCGACACCTTCTCATTAATATTCAGCATAAACTGAGTTCACGTGAGGCACGAGGCAAGATGGCTGCACGGCACTGAGCGCTGTTATTATAGCCCCTTTATATTTGTGTTTACTGGGACCCATACACTTAAATACTTTCAATTGATGTATATAAAGGTTTAATCTTAAGTTATGACCTCAAAGAAAGAGCCAGTGTCGACCAAGAAGCAGGAGTTGTCGAGCAGAAGACAAGCTAACGTTAGCGAGTCTCCGGAAGATATGGCTACGCTAATTAAGCGAGCAATTGAGTCTCTGTAGGAAATGGAACCTCCATGTTGAAAGACTCACTTGAGAAAGCTTTAAGTCCGATTGAGAAACACCTGGCAGAGAACGGCACTATCCTCAATATGGGTGTAACGATACACAAATCTCACGATACGGTAGGATACACGATATAGAGGTCATGATAACGATACGGTACGATATTATAGCAGTATTTTTTTAACAACCCTGAATGAGGAACATATGAATGTTGTGCATTTGCCCAATTGTTACAGTTTGTAATGCTTTATAACTGTTTAAGTTTTAAAGAGAAAGCCAGGCCAACCATTTTCCACAAACTGAACTAAAAGTAAATGTCAGGTTTGCATTATGCATCTTCAGTTTCATATAAGTAAAAATATTTTGCCACAAACTGAATAGTTTCTCGTGTATGATTTGACTTTTTTTATATTCTTTATATTCTGATGTAAATCAGGGACTATAATGACACTAGTCAGTTTATGTGTAGTGATTAGTCTGTTTTAGATTGGGCGGAGTGATACGCCACAGTACGGCACTAGATGCTGTGTTGATGTTCTAAAATCCTACACTGTTGAGCGGACATTAACGTACACTCAAACTCAGAAGAAGTTGTCCCGTGTTTATCCTACTCACGACCCGAAAAAGGTTTAATTTAATAAGGTAAGGCTTAACTCTACACCA
Source organism: Cololabis saira (assembly GCF_033807715.1). Classification (NCBI taxonomy): domain Eukaryota; kingdom Metazoa; phylum Chordata; class Actinopteri; order Beloniformes; family Belonidae; genus Cololabis; species Cololabis saira. Next base: position 45,940,275 of record NC_084590.1, read on the forward strand.
GCCTTACATAAGTAAAAGTTCAGAGCTCAAAACCCTGCAAGAGCCCCGTGATCGGGACCGCAAAACGGTCCTAGTTTCTTCTGAGCGGAGTAAGATTTTGGTCCGCGGGTCGAGGCGCGGTCAGCACGCGTGGTCGGATGTGCGTTACTAGTCAATACAATAAATTAATATTAATAACCCAATATCGCGATACAGTTTGTCACCTCAACGACACGTATCGTGACGTTTTTGTATTGCGAAATTTCGTGGCACGATATATTGTTTCTCCCCTAATCCTCAAGTCTTTTAATGAGAAAAATATTCAGCATAAACTGTAGAAAGATGTTGGGATGAAACATGGCACTGTCTCTTCCCTGGACATGAGGAGTGATAGTAACCAGATTAACCTGAAATGATGATGTCATGTTGGGCGCCGGCGTATTTACTCGTGTTTATCTGCAAAGGTCTGAGCTGTTTCCTGCCAAATGCAGACCGTTCAGGTGTGTTTGGCCTCCGAAGACGCTAAAGACTCCCGGCAGCAAGGTCGGGCTCGTTAAAATAATCCATCTTCCTCCCCGTCCACCCACAGAAACACCTCACCATGAGTAACTGGTGCCTCCGGTAAGCAACACGCTTGTCTGTGTTTGGGTTCTCAGGATTAGTTTCAGTTCATAAAGTCAGGATCTGACAGAACAGGTAACCGATAGTCTGATTTCTGTATCTGGGGGAGTTCAGTCGGCGCTCGGGGCTGAAACGTAACCCTCCGCTACACAAAAAGCACAATGATGGCAAACTCGGACGCAAAGGAAAGACCACACTCTCCTCAGAGGTTGTGTTTCACACGGTTGATGGTTCTGCCTTAGACAAGTTCATACGGGCTGAATAAGAGTTGCTTTCTGTTTAGAGGAAGTTTTGTTCGTCTTATCTCAGAGGACAGGGACATCAAACATTACAGTACATGTTGTTTGTTAGGACGACAGCTTTTTTATGTTATTTTATAACTTTGTTGTAGTTTTTTTTTTTTTTTTAATTATGTTTATTGGAAAGTGTTTTTAGGGCCCGAGCACTGACAGTGCGAAGGCCCTATTGTATCTGTAGGAATTCTTATTATTATTTTCCTTCTGACGAAATTAGGGCCTTTTTGCCCCCTTAAACGTGCCCTTAAGGTCACCAAATTTTGCACGCAAGCCAGGCCCGGCCAAGAATTTGATATTTAATGTTTTTAATTTAATATTGCATTAATGGGCGTGACAAAATGGCTCAACAGCGCCCCCTAGAAAACTTTGTGCCTCAAGCCCCACAATACGGTTTGACGTACATGCACGAAAATCAGTATACTCCTGTATCATGTCACAACTTAAAGAAAAGTCTCTTGGCGCCATGGCCGAAACCCAACAGGAAGTCGGCCATTTTGAATTAATCGCGTCATTTTGGCGAAATTTATGCCATTCCTTCAGCCCCTTCAGAGCCCGAACCGTAACGTGCACCGAGGTGCTATACATAAAAATGTGCGTCTCCATCCTGTGACGACGCGCATTACTTTTCTCAGTCAAAAGCGTTACCGTGGCGACGCTAGATGCCAAAAAGCACGCCCCCACTTCATCTTATTGGTCCATATTTGATAGTTCCCCAAAAGCCACCAAATTTTGCACGCAAGCCAGGCCTGGTGATAAATTTGATTTCATGGTTTGCATTAATGGGCGTGGCAAGATGGCTCAACAGCGCCCCCTAGAAAACTTTTCTCTGCTATAACTTTTGAATGGTTTGACATAAAGACTTGTGGGTGGTGTCATCGGACATGGTTTTGAGTCCTTGACCATAATTGGTGCAAATTAGCCCCGCCCCTTCTTCTGATTGGTTGTCCCTATTTTCTGGCATAACTTTTGAATGGTTTGACATAGAAAGTCGTGGGTGGTGTCATTTCTGATATGCTTATGGGGGGCGGTGGCCATGAGTGCGAGGGCCCGTTCATCGCTGCTTGCAGTTTTCATTTTTATTTGTAATTTGTTTAGTTTTTTTTATTATTACATTCATTGAAATTTGATTTCTTAGGAAAAAGGGACAGATAAAATAAGCTTAGTCTTCTTTCTGTTCCCTTTCATTCGAGGAAAGAGATTTGTTGTAACTATATTGAACTGTGTAGTTTTTCCTTTAATGAATGATATAAAGATAAAGAAAGCTGCATGAGGAGCCTCAACGCTCAGATTCTGCTGACCCTTTCCTGGCTGGCTGCAGTTCTGACGGGTCCTTGGCTGGTTCTGACGGGTCCTTGGCTGGTTCTGACGGGTCCTTGGCTGGTTCTGACGGGTCCTTGGCTGGTTCTGACGGGTCCTTGGCTGGTTCTGAGTCTCGGTCCTTGGCTGGTTCTGAGGACGGGCAGGAGCACGTATGCATGTTCGCCGGTGGCGGCCGTAGCTGTTTACCTGAGTGAAACGCCTGTTTGCTGTTGTGAGTGTGTAAAGTATGTTAATCATCCGGCCCTCTGGGTTTCCTCTCTCTTGTTGTGAGCCAGAACTTTTCCTCGCAGTCAGCATAAACACTCTCAGACGGGGGGACGGGGGCGGGGGGGCCTGCTGGCTGCCGGAGGCCGATAACGGCACCTGGACTGATGTGTATCCAGCGGGACGCACTTCCATCACCGCCGGCCCACCATGCATCTGTGCTGCCGCTCTTTGAACTCCTTCCTCTGCCTTTTCTTCCATCCAGGCTTCTTCTTCTTCTTTTAACTGCTCTTTCATTTTAATCTCTGATCTTTCATGTTTTAGTCCTCATATTTACTTTTTATTCATGAACCTCACATTTGTGTCTGTTATGCATCTGCTTATAGGAACTCCATCGCTTCTCCACGCTTTCAAAACCATCCGTCCATCAGCTCGCGGGTCTTATCGCCGCGTATCGCGTTAAAAACGACGAGGGGCTGCAGTCTTCATCCGTTTCTCTTTAAAAGAGCTTCTATTCTGCAGTTCAGGGACCTTTAATGTTCAAGAGTTTTCTTTGCTGTTTTCCTTGAGTCTGCAGCATCTCGTGCTGCGCTGCAGCCGTACGCATCGCTTTAAACCACCGACTCGTACCAATCCTCGTTCCTTCGGTCATGGCTAGTAATTTTGTATAATCCATCGTAGAGAGACTTAAATATCAACAATAAATGGTTGATACTGATATCGTGGCAAAAATAACAATTAACTTAATTTGCTGATTATTTTTGTCGGACAAGAACTTTTAGGTTTTTTTTAAATACCTGACATGTTTCGGTGATATCTTTCGGCTTCATCAGAGTCACAGGATAGTGTGTATGACCCGTCATTAATCAGCTGATGTTAAAAAGAGGCGTGACTCACCTGTCGGATTTGACAGTTGAGTCACGCCTTGTAGCACCCTATGATGTAATAATTTCCTGAAAATGTAATAAGATTTGCACTTAACTCAATCGAAAATGTAATAAAATCCAATAATGTAATAACTTCACAAATAATGTAATAAAATATCCTGACTGATATTGTAATAACAGTTTTACCGATAATGTAATACCTTATTACATTATTGGGAATTTATTATTATTATTATATTATTATTATTATTTTCAGGTGGGTCTTTTTTTTTTTTTTTTCCAAAACTGATAATGTAATACTTGACAAATAATGTAATATATATGTTTATTTTCAGTCCAGAGTTCTACATTTTGTGTTTTAAGACTTTGAGTACCATGTAATAAATAAATATGTGAATTCATAAATGTGTGAATGAATAAATGAGACGTACATTTCTTTGTAGAAAGGCGCTTTATGAAAATAAGTCCATTTACTTGTATTAGTTTACAGCGCAGTCTTGCCACATCCAATATGGCGGCGTCGTTGACGTATCGCAGCAGCTCGAGGGGGCGTCTACGTTTGTATGTCTATGGGAACACGGCATGTTGACTGGTTGTTCTCTCCGACCACAGACTAGCTGCTCATCCATCTGGTGTAAAACACGCCTCGCTCACGCTGCTAATTATCTCCTCAGATCCCCGAAGGCCTTCCTGCCTCTCAAGGACACCCGTTAATTGAACACACACACGAGTAGGACGGGAACCCGACTCCTCCCCGGCGCTGGACCGGCCACCGCAGATTTATTATCATTGATTTGTAGTGTTGGCGCGCCGCGGCCGGCGTCGCCAGCTGCTGCTGGACGCGGCTGCGGAGGCATCTGTTGTTCTGGTTGCGCTGTTAGTTCGGACGACCGGCCCATCGCAGCTCGCCAGCTGAACCCCGGAGATAAAGCTCTTGTGTTTATGACAAGCAGAAAAGCTCTTCATGCACCTTGAACTTCTGAGTTAAGTGAATACAGAACACTTGAAAGACAATAAACGCAGATGTTTTGCAGAGACAGGGCTTAAATTCCATTTTTGCTCAAATAAGACCTTTAAATGTATTAATTCGTCTAAAATGTCGATCCAAGGGTCTTAATTTTAGAGGGAATGTATCCAGGCATCATTAAAAAGTTAATTTCATCGTTTTGAGGAGAATCTCCTTTGCAGGTTCTAAATCTGTGTTGCCAGGTTGGGCAAGTTTCAGCCAAATTGAGCTGAAAAAATATATATTTGAGCTGCTTTTCCTGGTTTTTTACTAAATATTTAGGAAAAATTATGAACAAAAAAGTTTCCATTATGGCAAAATCACTGATATTTAATTTGCTTTAATCTACTCAATTAAATTGTAGTCTTTGGAGCCTGAACTTTTTTGGGGGTATTCAGTGGTGATGTGAAGCTTGAAATTTATTCCGCATTTAATAATTTATGGTTTTAAGATAGAGGATGTATGATTTGGGCTGGGTTTTCATTATTTCAGCGGGTTTTACACCACATTTTGACTGGAACCTGTCAGATCTGGCAACCTCGACCTCAGCGTTGGATTTCTTAGTGACTTGTCTTTTTGGTCTTAAATTTTATTTGAAAATGGTTTTAAAAAGTCTTAAATCTCAATCTAAGGGTCTTAATTTTAGAGGGAATGTATCCAGTCATCATTAATGAGTTCATTTCATCGTTTTGAGGGGAATCTCCTGTGCAGGTTCTAAATCTGTGTTGCCAGGTTGGGCAAGTTTCAGCCAAATTGGGCTGAAAAAATATATATTTGAGCTGCTTTTCCTGATTTTTACTAAATATTTAGGAGAAATTATGAACAAAAAAGTTTCCATTATGGCAGAGAAAAGTAGAAACGTACACAATAAAGTCACTGATATGTAATTTGCTTTAATCTACTCAATTTAATGATCGTCTTTCTTGGAGCCTTTTTGAAGGGTATTCAGTGGTGTTGTGAAGCTTGAAATGTATTATACATTAATAATTGACGGTTTTAACATAGAGAATGTATGATTCGGGCTGGTTTTTCATTATTTTGGTGGGTTTTACATCACGTCTGGGCTGGAACCTGTCAGATCTGGCAACCTCGACCTCAGTGCTGGATTTCCAACCTGATCTCACAAAAATCCGTGAAATGCCCACGACCTCTCACCACTATTTTCCGTGGCACCAACATGGAAATTAATTTAATTTACCGTTTTGTAGAACTGGTAAACATCAATCTTTCATCACTTACAGAGGCCCCCACTTGTGGAATTCACTCAATAAATCTTTTAAATCATCACCATCCTTGCCAATATTCAAAAAACATTTAAAGAACCTTCTTATTGTTTCATCTTTGTAATGTTCATTATTTGATCTTTTGTTTTTTTTTACTCTCCCTTGTGTAGCTTTGTTTTGTTTTTTATTCATATATGGAAATGATTCTATAGAAGCCACCAGGCTTCTTCCTTTCCTTGCATGTTATTTCATTGTTTTTCATTTTTTGTTCATATTTGTCTTATATTGCTAAATAAATAAACTAAACTAAACTAAAATGGTATAATTCCGTGTGAGCACCATGGATGTTGTACCTATGCGAAGTCAATGGGATCCGTTGTCGTGATATATACACGGATTATTACATTATTATTATGTATATATTATTCTTTATTATAGTGGCTAAGTTATGGGTTTTTGACACCCAAGTTACTGTTTGTTACTGTCAGTTTGTAAAAGCATGTTTTTAACGCTGTTTTAACAGTGTTTTTAATGATGTTTTGATGATTTTTAACAGTATTTTGACGGCGAGTAAAAACATTTTTTTTTTTAATTACAAAATTTAAAAAAAGTCAGGTATCTGATGCGTGGATCTGGATCTTCCCTGTTGCAGCGAGTCAGGCGTCCTTGAAAACAGGACGCAGGAAGAAATTAGCTTTTGATGATATGTCCGTTTGCGTCTTTGAGAATAAAAAGTCGGACTCTCGCTCGCATCTTTACCGCCAAAACGATCATTACGGCTCTAAGAGATTATTAAACCTGCAACTGTTAAAGAGCTTCTGAGGTAAACAGATTCCCTCCTGACGGTTACGACCATCGGATGAATGGAGTGGCCCGGCGTGCGTCCACGTCTCCGACGGAGACATCGACTTTAATAATCGGACTCAGAGGGCCCGTATCTTTGACGGACAGCCACTTCCGTGGCGTTATTAAAAGCCCTGGTATGTGTCCCGGGTTTGATTAAACGCCTCCTACTTGTGTATTTCTGCTGCGTAAAAAGGCCCAGAGTGTCCATACCTGTCCAATATTTGTCCCTCGGATGTTTTCCTCCTTGTTAGATGATCTAGCGAGTGCTGAGTTTGTAAATGTGCATCCAGGCGTCGGTACAGGGAGCCTTTGTGCATCCGCTCAGTGTGTCTTAAAGGCTTATCTGTGCAGCTTTGCTTGGACAACATCGCTGCGTCAAAATTAATTTCCTGGTTTCAGAGTTTCTTTTATTCCCCGGGATCCATTATTAGCTGGTTTTATTAGTCTAACGGCGTTCCTGCAGCAGGATGTGTCGGTGTCTCACGAGCGAGCGACGCCATTCCTTTTTTTGTTCTTTTTGTTTGCAACTTTTTTGGCAACTCTATTTCTATGTATTTATCATAAGTTTCTATTGTGAGTTTATTGATCGTTTTATTAAAGGAGACCTATTATGGCATTTAATGTATATTTTAAATGGGCCTTGAATGTCTTAAAAACAATCTAAAGCTTGTTTTTTCTACATAAATGAGAAATTCAGCCTGTGGGCCATGTCTCTACTTTTACCGCTTCTAACCTCTTTTCTGTGCTGGATTCTGAGGGGCGGGGCTATGATAATGAGGCTCTGTGCTGATTGGCTGCCTGAATGACGTGTAGCAGGGGAGGGAACAAAGCCTCTCCGGGCAGAAGAGCAGCGGCTGCGTACACAAAGCGTGTCCCATGTGATGCGATCGAACTTCAGTGACAAAATAAATTCCATTGCTTTATTTTTTTTGTATTAGACTGTCCTAACTGGCCGCGAGTTTAACGGTTTCAGTGTGGACAGAGAGCGTCCGATGTCACGCAGCTCGACGCGATAGTTGGACGCTGGCATGCAGTTATGACAGTGTAAACGGATCTTAAAGCCTGAATTACGGTTCTGCGTTAAATCGACGCGTACCCTACGCCGTAGGCTCTGCGTTGGTGTGACGCGGAACCATAAATCAGCCTTTAGTTCCCTGAAGAGGGAACGGGTCACCTCGTCTTCACACTAATTCACACAGGAAGATTTCATTGAATTATAAACAGGTACACCACAGTTATTTACTCCGATTCCTCATTTCATTTCTTATGTTACAAGACAAATGAATCATGTTAACTGAAAAGAAATCACAACACTGAATTTTCACAAATGGCAACTTTATTATTAAAAAAATAAAACATAAGCTGTATATAAATAACATTTATATATGTAAATATATGCATTTCTTCTGAAGGTGTCCTTGAACAGCTTCAGGTGCATTGCTTGGAAGATCTGAAACCATAAACAGAAGAAAAATGGATTACAGTACTAATAGAGCTCCGTAACACGGAGTAACACCGGAGCTAAGCTAAATACTTAGCCCATGCAAAGATCATACTTGTAAACAAATATAAATAAAATAAAAAAAGTTAAAAACAGTTGCCGGGTCCGTATTGATGGTACTGATCCTTTTATGAGGGTTAATGTCGATGCAAAACCTCATTTTTACTGTCCCTCATTGCTCAAACAGCCACCGTTTCCAAACAATGGCGGACGCTCCGACCGGCGGAGTTAGTTGTGGGCGTGGTTTCAGCAGCGGAGGAGACCGAGGCGTGGTTTGCATTTTGGTGACGTAACGAAAATGCACAAATCTGAACGGCTCGTAGAAGTCACATCATACTGGAAGATTCAGCCGAGCGGGGTGTACATACCCTGCAGAATTTGGTTGCTTTCCTCCTTCTCTGTGTGGGCAGGGTGAGGGGAGACCACTTTATATATGTTAAAACAAGAAAAAACCTGTTTTTCATAATAGGTCCCCTTTAAGGTTTAACGTGAGTTTATTTGAATCAAACCAACTCTTCACTCTTTTTAATTCAGTTGTCACTCTGTCCAAAAGCTAGATAATCTTGAGTTTAGAAAAAAGTTTCCTCATCCGCCTCATCCTGTCCCGGCCTCCCGTTCACCCCGCCTGCTCGCCAGCTGGTTCTCCTCAATGACTTCGCATTTCTGAGCCTAATCCGACGAGCCGAGGAATCACAACTCCAAAAAACAATGTGGAAAGGCTCACGGGAGCCGAGAGCTCGTCAGAGCCCGGAGAAACGACGGCTGTGCAGTCGCACACACGCAGATCCGCTCGTTAACACTTTCATTTGAGTTGCTTGTTTTCATCTGATGGTTCAGCCTTTTATCCTCGGCATCGTGAATCCAAATCACGGCTCGAGTAGAGCACAACGAGACTTTTAAAAAACTGAATCCAATAAAAGGATGGAGTCGGAAAGGAAATCTAATATTAAGCGTAGGATTAAGGAAGTGTTGGAGGAGCATAATTACACGAGCATTTGTGAGAACTATTAGCCTTCTGACACTCCAGTGAGTGATGTAATAAGAACTTAAATACCTAATTAAAAGCCAATGTTCCTACACGGGGTTGTTTAATACATCAAAGCTTAAAAGAACAACTTCCTCAGTGACTGTTGAATTACCGTCCTTCACATATATCATGTGACGTCACACAGATTTGAGATGGTTTTTCAGACGTGTCAATAATCCAGTTTAACGCAAAAGTGTGATGGAAAGGCTTTTTACATATTTGCACATCTCTGACGTAGCCGGTCGATCTGAAGCATCAAAATATAGTTTCCAGCTGTATTTGGCCTCATTAATACGATGTAGTTGTCCTGTAACACTAATCATTATTACTGCATTACATCAGGACTTTATTTTTCAATGATTGTTGCAATGATCATCTGCTGCCTTCGTCAGTTGACTGTTTTCTCAGCAGCGGCAATCAGTTTTTATTTATTTATTAATTAAGGATCCCCATTAGCCGGTGACATAGCAGCCAGCTAGTCTTCTTGGGGTCCGCAACACATACACTACAATCACAATTAAAAAGCAACCAAAACAAAAATGAAAGCCAAAACAATACATACAATACAGGACTGTCTCAGAAAATTAGAATATTGTGATAAAGTTCTTTATTTTCTGTAATGCAATTAAAAAAACAAAAATGTCATACATTCTGGATTCATTACAAATCAACTGAAATATTGCAAGCATTTTATTATTTTAATATTGCTGATTATGGCTTACAGTATAAGATTAATATTCCCAGAATATTCTAATTTTTTTGAGATAGGATATTTGAGTTTTCTTAAGCTGTAAGCCATGATCAATAATATTTAAATAATAAAAGGCTTGCAATATTTCAGTTGATTTGTAATGAATCCAGAATGTATAACATTTTTGTTTTTGTAATTGCATTACAGAAAATCACAATATTCTAATTTTCTGAGACAGTCCTGTAGATAAAAATGGATTTACTGTAAATACAGCGGAGATACTGAGGTAGATAATTCCAGAGAAACATTGTAGATAAAAGAACGTTGTAAAGCATTTGTTTTTGAACGAGGCAATACAAGCAGACCTTTACTGGACCCTCTAGTGTTATGATCATGAATAGTGTTAGTAAAAACTGGAGTTTTACTACTAGTGACCAATTTAAACATTGATAGTGTGTTGAATGAGAACCTCTTCTCCACAGTCATGCATTTGACTCACATTGGATTTAACCCTTGTGCTGTCTTCGGGTCAAGGAAGGAGGAAGGGAAGAAGGAAGTAAAGAAGGAAGGAAGAAAAGAAGGAAGGAAGGGAGAAAAGAAGGAAGGAAGGGAGGAAAGAAGAAAGGAAGGAAAGAAGGAAGGAAGCGAAAAAAGAAGGAAGGAAGGGAGGAAAGAAGGAAGGAAGGGAGAAAAGAAGGAAGGAAGGGAGGAAGGAAGGAAGTGAAAAAAGAAGGAAGGAAGGGAGGAAAGAAGGAAGGAAGGGAAAAAAGAAGGAAGGAAGGGAGAAAAGAAGGAAGGAAGGGAGAAAAGAAGGAAGGAAGGAAAGAAGGAAGGAAGGGAGAAAAGAAGGAAGGAAGGGAGGAAAGAAGAAAGGAAGGAAAGAAGGAAGGAAGCGAAAAAAGAAGGAAGGAAGGGAGGAAAGAAGGAAGGAAGGGAGAAAAGAAGGAAGGAAGGGAGGAAGGAAGGAAGCGAAAAAAGAAGGAAGGAAGGGAGGAAAGAAGGAAGGAAGGGAGGAAAGAAGGAAGGAAGCGAAAAAAGAAGGAAGGAAGGATAGAAGGAAGGAAGGGAGAAAAGAAGGAAGGAAGGGTGGAAAGAAGGAAGGAAGGGAGAAAAGAAGGAAGGAAGGGAGGAAAGAAGGAAGGAAGCGAAAAAAGAAGGAAGGAAGGGAGGAAAGAAGGAAGGAAGGGAGAAAAGAAGGAAGGAAGGAAAGAAGGAAGGAAGCAATAAAAGAAGGAAGGAAGGGAGGAAGGAAGGAACCGAAAAAAGAAGGAAGGAAGGGAGGAAAGAAGGAAGGAAGGGAGAAAAGAAGGAAGGAAGGACAGAAGAGAGGAAAGAAGGAAGGAAGAGAAAAAAGAAGGAAGGAAGGGAGAAAAGAAGGAAGGAAGGAAAGAAGGAAGGGAGGGAGGAAAGAAGGAAGGAAGGAAAGAAGGAAGGAAGTGAAAAAAGAAGGAAGGAAGGAAGGAAAGAAGGAAGGAAGGGAGAAAATAAGGAAGGAAGGAAAGAAGGGAGGAAAGAAGGAAGGAAGGGAAAAAAGAAGGAAGGAAGAGAGAAAAGAAGGAAGGGAGGAAAGAAGGAAGGAAGGAAAAGGAGGAAAGAAGGAAGGAAGGGAGGAAAGAAGGAAGGAAGAAATGAAGGGAGAAAAGAAGGAAGGAAGGGAGAAAAGAAGGACGGAAGGAAAGAAGGGAGGAAAGAAGGAAGGAAAGAAGGAAGGAAGGGAGAAAAGAAGGACGGAAGGAAAGAAGGGAGGAAGGAAGGAAGAAAGGAAGGAAGGGAAGAAGGAAGGAAGGGAAGAAGGAAGGAAGGAATGAAGGAAGGAAGGAAGGAAGGAAGGAAGGAAGGAAGGAAGGAAGGAAGGAAGGAAGAAAGGAAGGAAGGAAAGGAGAAAAGAGGAAGGGAAGAAGGAAGGATAGAGCAGGAGGAAAGAAGGAAGGAAAGAAGGAAGGAAGGGAGAAAAGAAGGACAGAAGGAAAGAAGGGAGGAAGGAAGGAAGAAAGGAAGGAAGGGAAGAAGGAAGGAAGGAAGGAAGGAAGGAAGGAAGGAAGGAAGGAAGGAAGGAAGGAAGGAAGGAAGGAAGGAAGGAAGGAAGGAAAGGAGAAAAGAGGAAGGGAAGAAGGAAGGAGAGAACAGGAGGAAAGAAAGCACAGGAGAATTAGGTCATTTTGACCCAAAGACACTACAAGGGTTAAGGACAAGTTTGTTACATACTATCCATGAACAACCTGTAGTAATAAGTTGAAGTTGAAGATGTTTCTCTCCCTCTTCTTCAAAATTGACATTTTCTTTTTCGTTGTTTTGAAGAGGTTTTAAGTTTCGCAGTTGGAGATACGGAAAGTTACAAGAATGACTCATATTCGAAAAAGACCGTTCAATGGAAACACCGACCCAAAAACTTGTTGCTGATGTAAATATGGCCTACATTATTAACTAACATTAATATCGCTTGTTTGACTGACTGCTATCTGCCCTCCCTGTGATCAAGCACATCTTCTTCCCCTCAGATTGATTGGGATTATTAACCCATCCTGAGGTAAAGTAGCGGTGGGTTTGGATGCTTTTGAACGCTTGAGGGATTGTGGAGGAGGTGCATGTAAAATATCTGCGAATGTCGAATTTGGCAGTTTTTACTAAACTTTAGGATCGTCAGCAGTTTGCTTGACAGCTAATATGGATCAGATCTTAATGTATTGGTTTTTTTTGGGGATACCGTCAGCGGTTAGATGTGCTGCTTTAGGGTGTGACATCATGTCCTAAAGATGGTGCCTGCAATAATAAGGTCATGTGACTGATATTCCTGCAGAAACGTAGTGGAAAATGAGTTTCCCATCATACACCTTGCTGCTGATCTCCTGCCAACATGATCCTTTGATTGAATGCACCCAAGGCTGTTTATATCCTTCTTTTATCATTTCTGGATCTTCTACGCAAAGAAAAGATGAATCTGGCAGCATTTTTTTATACTTTCTCTACTTTGACACATTTGTTCAGTGAAATTCTGTTTACAGCTGCTCATTTCTATGAATCGCATCACCAACGCTGTTCCTGTTTTGCGTATAGTAGTAAATAGCGGTATGTTTAACAGGTATAGGAGATGAAAAATAAAAACAAAAGAATCAAAACAAAGGAACATCACTAGAACAGAAACATGGGGCTGGAGTAAGGGCCAATCCCAATACACCCCCTACTTTCTAGCACTAGCCCTCCCTCACTACCACTACCCCTAAAAAAGAAGGGACAGATTTTAGGGCACTTGAAATCTTCCCAGGTCTGTCCCAATACTCCCACTACTCCTACTTTCAGCACCACCCTTAAAATCAGGAAGCTGAGAGCCAAAAGCTGTTTTAATTTCAGCTGTAGCGCTGTTAATATGCCACTTTATTAAGTTTTAATATTTTTTCAGGCGTGAAAGTAACCGTTAACATTAGGGCTGGGCGATATATCGAGGATAGCCGATGTATCTGGGCTTCTACTCTGTGCGATGTACAAAATGACTCTATCGTGCATATTCAAGTATAAATTTTCACGCATTTTGCTTTTAGCCGCGGGCCTTAAATGACAGGCTTTTCTCGCTCTCTCGTCTCGTCTCTCTTTCTCTGAGACATAAAACAAGCGCACCCTGTTACACATGTCAGTTACGTGCTGTCGTGTGTGCATTATCATTGGCCCCCGACCAGCTGCTGGTGTCGGCGCTGCTGTCCGGGACCGCCGCGCACTTCCACCCCGCTTTAACTTTACTTTAACTTTCCCAAACTCGGCCTGTTTGCGCCGTGAGCTCATCTGCGCGGTTGCTACGCGCGGCGGACTCTTTTCAAAGCAAACCGGCTTAGTAAAGACGGGAGGGGATGTTTTCTCCTTGCACGACGCGAACGGCTCTACGGAGACCTTTGGAGCCGCGCAGCCGAGCCTTTAGGCTGATTTATGGTTCCGCGTTACACCAACGCAGAGCCTACGGCGTAAGTGCGCGTCGCCGCGTACCCTACGCCGTAGGCTACGCCGTACCCTACGCCGTACCCTACGCCGTACCCTACGCCGTACCCTACGCCGTAGGTTCTGCGTCGATTTAACGCAGAACCATAATTCAGACTTTTCTCTTCCAGAACTGAGAAGCGTCACCTAGCTTAAATGTGGCCACATGAAATCAATCACTATCATTGAAACAAAGTCAAACAAGACTATATGACGTCATATTTCTAAAAATAAGTGAAAGTGATGCAAAGTAAAGGAGGAGAGGATGAAACATTGCAGTCCCTACACCTACAATTTAATATAAAGGTGCTCTAAGGGGCCCCTCCTGCTCAGAGCAGCTCCTCCTGGTAAAACCAGGTGAAACCTCGTCGTCGTGGTAAAACCAGGACCAGAACATGTTCTTAGCAGATGTTCTTCAGACGGGGAGTCAGAGATGCAACGTGCACTTTCTATTTTTAAATTACACTTTTTATGTTTGTGCCACTCACTGCTTAGTAACTGTTTAATAAATACAGTTTTGGTAAATTTGACTTATTCCCCCTTTTTGCATGAAAGTTTAAAATGAGCATATATTAATGCAGTATGAACAAGAATGTTCTAATGTAGATATAGAATCATCATACTGGTGTGATTGTAGGCATCAAAGTGTTAATTCAAGGCTAAGGCAAAATATCGAGATATATATCGTGTATCGTGACATGGCCTAAAAATATTTTAGATATTAATAAAAGGCTATATCGCCCAGCCCTAGTTAAGATCCCCAACCTGGGCTCAGTTTATCCAAATAACGCCTGTTAAGAAATCTGATCTGATGTTTTCGGGGGATGATAAGAGTCGCCGGCCCGGGGAGCAGCAGCAGCAGCAGCTGGAGTACAGATGTGATCGCCGGGTGAACCTGCGCCATCATCCCGGGGAGAAACCTGCGGCTCTGTGGAGAATTACCGCTGGCTGAAATAAATAATTCAGGAAGGTAAATGTTGGTTTAATGATTAAATCTAACAGTTGTAGCTACGCCTGCTAAGAAATCTGCTCCGAAAATTTCGGGATTTCTGCCTGCCGGCTCGGGAGCTGATTTATGTATCCGCGTTAAATCGACGCAGAGCCTATGGCGTAGGGTACGGCGTACGGCGCGCGTCGCCGCGTAACATTGACGCAGAGCCTACGGCGTAGGGTACGGCCTGGGTACGGCGTAGGGTACGGTTCGCCGCGTAACCTACGCCGTAGGCTCAGTCCGCAAATGACGACGAAAAGCATTTTTCTGGCCCTAGTTCACCTAGGGAGCATCGGAAATCCCTCGATCCGTAGGGACAGATTCATAGCCACTACACTAGTTTTCTTCACTACCCCTAGGTGGAAAGAGGAATTGGGACACCACTACCCTCAGGGGAACAAGCACAATTTAGGGGTAGTGCTGAAAACTAGGGGCAGGGGGAGGATTGGGACAGGGCCTACTGTATGTCGATACAGATTATAGTGGGGTTATTGTTACATTCAGTAAACAAAATATTTCAAATAAAAGACAGGTCGTCTCCTCTTTACATTCCGACTTTCCCAGAAAGCATCGCCTTTGTCCTCTTGCGGTCTCAGACTGAAGGTCAACCGTTATTATATTTTGAATGTTGCTTATTATATTTGTCCATTTGTTGACAGTAGGAGGTTCCTTACGAAGCCAATGGCTTGTTATGGCCCTTTTGCTTGCTGCCATAAAGACTTTCAGTAGATATCTGTCCTCCTTTGATATTTCCAGGTCCATGTCCCCCAGGTAAAAGGACAAACAGGTATATTCAATGTCATAACATAGGACTTCCCTGATGATTTTGTTTACCTCATCCCAAATCGAGTATTGAACTTAATTGCACAGCGTTTCTATGTTTGAAAATTGGGCATTTCCACATGACTGTAGTCGCTTCCTGTAGGATTTTACCGGTCGCTCATTTCACTGATGATGACTGTTGGTCCGTCCGTCTTCGCATGGTTTTGTTAATTGAGGTGTTTTGCCATTCTCTAATTTTGTATTTTATTTTTTAAAGGAAAAGAACCAGGGACAGTACATATTAATAATAACATTTTCATGTAAATATGCTAGATTATAGCCAGTGGCTAATTTGCATCTTTAGTCCCTGATGTTTCTCTGAGGCGAACAGCTCAGCCTTGGAGGGTCAGGTAGGTTCTGATCTCGCAAGCGTTGCAGATGGTTGCGGCTACATTTGCTTGCATTTCAGGGGAACCTCAAATCTGTGCAACACGGTGTCTCTAATCCAGTGGTTCTCAAACTTTCTTCGTCATTCCCCACTTTGAACAAGCGGGAATTTTCAAGCCCACTTGCCCCGTCGCCCCAACAAAAATCTTGACGAATTTTAAATGTATTGAAATTACTAGCACTAAGTATACCAGTCATATTTGATACTGAATCAAAATCAAAAACAACAAATAACACAAAGTTCAAAAAGAGAAAATAAAAGTGCAGTTGTGCCATCATAACTTCATTTGCAAAAACATAAACAAGAGAACTTTCCCTGCATTACTAGTGGCTGCAGGGTGCCTGTTTTGCACTGCACATCCTCTCAAAACGGGGTTCCAGGCTGAAACTGCCACTCTCAAATCATGCTCAATGTTGAGCTGGGATCTGTACTTAGTTTTTAGAGAAGCTCACTCAGGTTCTCAAAGACATCTACATGTTGTTGATCGAGGCCACACGCCTCGAGTTTTCGGGAGAATGCAGTGATCTTGCCTGCCAGGTGAGGTAGGTGCTTGTCTTTGCCTTGTAGTTGAAGATTTAACTCATTCTGCTTGCAAAACACATCACTGAGATAGGCCAGCTTCAACAGAAATTGTTCATCTCTGAATTTGATGGCAGCCTCGAACATGCGCTCTTCCTCCAAAAAAAGCCGAATCTCCACTCTAAGCTCAAAGACGCGCAACAACACTTTGCCCCTGGAGAGCCGCCTTTCTTCACTGTGAAGAAAACTTCTGTTAAAACCTTGCTTAGTTCGGGGCTGAGCTGTCTTGACGCGAGCGCCCCCCACCAGTGGGGCGCGCCCCAAACTTTGAGAAGCACTGCTCTAATCAATGAAATCAAACAATAAGAACACAACTCACCTAAGAAAGGGACACAGTGGAGGATATCTTGTTATGGTTTTGGTAGTTTCCTGTTTTATTTTGAAGCCCGTGTCTTTGTGTTGCAGTTCTAGTTTGACCTTCCTTTTTCCCCGTCTGCCCTGATTGTCTGCACCTGTGTCTCGTTAAGCCTTGGGTATATCTGGTCCAGCCCCCCGGTCTCGCACTCAGCAGGCACGCCGATTCCTCCCAGTGGCCAGCCGCGGTACTGCAACAAAAAATCCCATGGGGCCCAAAAAGCTTTTTTCCCATAGACCGCAATAGTAAAAGAGAAGCCTCTAAAACTGTTCACAGGACACCTCCAGCTGTAATCACCGGCAATTACTAATCTTTGTATTCTATATTTTTAAGTCATGGACTTTATATCCGTCAAAAATGTTTTCTAACAGCCAGAAAAGTCAATGAAAAGTCTCTTTCACGGCTGACGTCACGGCTGTGTCCGTGCACTCCATGGATGTATTATATTAATACATATTATATAATTCTATTAATACATTAATAATATATGTAATAATATACATGTAATAATATACATTAATTAATATATTATATTAATACATATTATATTAATACTCGTTCTCATTGCCCCGGGGCATGATGGGAGGCCCCAGAGCATCATGGGACATGGTGACTCAACTGCGCATGCTCTATGGGCCCCTTAACGTGGAAGTAAATCAGGAAGTCAGGAAATTTTCCGGCGTATGCGCCAGGCGAGCAATTTACATTGAAATGAACGGCGGCCATTTTCCTGTCTCAAATCCAGTTATTTTAATAGATCCATGATCTGGTCTCGTCTTTCCCTTGCTCCCTGCTGGTCCGAACTGTTTCCTCCCTCCGTGTTTCCACGTTCAGGTTTTTGTTTTGGGTTTTTGCCACCACTTTTTGTTTAGTTAAATAAATCACTGCTTTTTGGAAGTCCTGCCTCCTGCTCTCCTTCATCTGTGTCCAACCAACCACCCATTACCAAACATATCTAGCTCGTTACATTCCTTCTTCTTGGAGGGAAGAGCTTTGTTGGAGAAAAGGCTTCGAAACGCCTCACAAAGAAGTCGGCCAATCAGCTCACAGCAGCATTTCTGGTGTTTCCAGCTTTGGTACCTCGGCAGACTGGTGCCGGATACTCGAACGATGTGGTACGGTTCGCATCTGTGGATGGTAAAACCGCACTTAACTGTACTGCTCGGTGGAAACGGGGTGTTGAGGTTCCACCACGGCCTTCCTGCCGGGTTGCGGTCTGGACTTCAGCCTTTGTGATGTAGATTTGCCGGCGTTCCTTCATTGTCATGCTAATCAAACCAAGACGAAAGCAACGGAGGCCACACAGATCCAGCAAAGCTGTTGAAAGTTCTCCGAGCCGCCGGCTGCAGGGAATTATAAAATAACTACTGCTGTTCATCACTTTTAGTGTGTAGAGTTTAGCAAAGTCGTCCTCGCTCTGAAGATATTCATGACAAGTCAAAGCGACACAAAGACGCGCTTCTTCCTCCCAAACGCACAAAGCAATTACACGTCCGTACTTCCCACAATCGGCCGGGACGATGATGAATGGACGGTAATGAAGTTTATAGAAAGTCCTCGCGAAGCCTTTTCCATTTTTTCCCTTGATTGTGGTCCCCGTGGTATCTGATTACAAGCCTTTTGTAAAAATCCATCAGACCTTCATGATGGCAGTAAACAACACACGTGAAAAACAACACACATGCAAGCAGCGCACTCATGTTTAATGAGTCTTTTCAAGAGGCTGTAATCAACTCAGCGGCGAGGGATTCTGACTCTGCCGTTACAGGAAACGTTTCCCCAACTCTTTTCTTGCTCAATGAACTGGACAGACGATGACCTTCCTGGCTGCTGTCAACAATTTAAATGCACTTAAAGGGTGAAGAGATGCTTCGAGCCTTAATAATTCTTCGTTTTTTCCTTTTTTTTGAATAATAAGACACTCTTGATCTGAAACGCCACTCAAACAATGAGATAACCACACTGGTCTGGTTTCCCTGAAACGCAGACAGACGAGCTTTTTTTTGGTTCCACATTGAATTTCTGTCATTCTTTTCTTAGTTTTACTTCTTCTTTTTGCACATTTATTAAGACTTTTCTTAACCTGTTCCCAACGGAGCCTATTTTTGGGAAAATAACATATCTACGTTCAAAAAGTGTACATCTCAGCAAATACAAGAGTCTTGTGTTAAAATGCAGTGTTCAAATTCAGTCTCACTCTTAGACCCTGCCGTCGTCGGTGCGAGGCCTGAAAGCTTCAGCCTTTTTTCCTCTCAACATATCACTGATTGTTGTGGGTTTAACACATCTGGAGGTGTTTGCACCAGATGTGCGTCACCTGACATCTTTCTGGGTTCGATTGCTTCTCAAACGTGCACCGCCGATTAACTTTCTGGGTTTGATTGCTTCACAAACATCCCCTCGCATTTTTCTGGGTTTGATTGCTTTTCAAACGTGCACCGCCTCATATCTTTCTGGCTTCGATTGCTTCACAAACGTGCACCGCCTCGCATCTTTCTGGGTTCGATTACTTCTCAAACGTGCAGAAACTCATATTTTTCTGGGTTCCCTTGCTTCTCAAACTTGCAAGGCCGCGCTCTCAAACGCTTTCACAAACGCTTTCACAAACGTGCGCAGCCGCGCTCTCAAATCCCAACTTGCTGATTGATTGCTGCTCAAATTTCTTTGTGGCTCTTGGATGCCGTCACGCTAAGAGCGTTTCCCCCGGGGTTTTCTACCTCAGTCACCCGTAATTCCAGTTGCGCTCTTTGTTCCTTCTTTTTGAGGTTGTTCTGCTCTGATCTCGTGTGGGATGCATCCGCTCAGCTTACAGGCTCGCAGCCGTCCTCCCGAGAGAAACATTCCTCCCGCATCACCTTTCACACCAACACCTTCTGCCGTCTTATCTCTCAGGTGACCCTCGCATACGTCGGTGCGTCTCGTGCACCTTGTGGCGCTCCCAGTGCGGTAACCAGGCGTTGTGATTCACCTGCAGGGCCCATGCCACTCCGGGCAGGATTCAGCCTCTGGGCGGTACGCAGCCTTTTAGTGTCGCGCTCGTACACAAACACAAACACACACACGTCCGTCGGGCATTTTTACAAAACAGCCCGGCTTCCTGGAAACACGGCATGCATGGCTGGATTCACACACTCCAGATTTAGGTGGATGATGCAAACGTTGCACAGCGGGCTGGAAGACAAACACGCCGAGTGAGATGAGGCGAGAGCAGCAGATCAGCTGTTGAGGTGGAAGAGGAGGAAACTAAAGGTAGTAATGAAATTTTTAAAGGTCGATGGGAGAGGAGGAGGGAGGGGGGAGGAGGCGGAGCAGCGACGGATCGGTGAGGCGGAAGTCCCAGTGAGGCAGAGCGAGGTTATCAACTTTGCAAATCAGAGCAGCACTTTCCGGGACTAAATCAAACACCTGGGTCGGACAAAAAAATTAAAATAATGGTCCGACTTTTGGACCGATTTGATAGGAATGGTGGTGAAGTAATATTAATTAGCCTCATAGACTAGCATAGGCTAAGTGAGCCAAGCTAAAACCTCCAGGCCCGATCGATCCGCCCATTTTCAACACTTGAAGAGAAGCTTGAAAAACACTCTTCAGAGAACCTCATCTTTCTGGGTCCGATTGCTTCTCAAACGCATCCACTACCACTAGCCCTAAAAATGAGTAGGGGCCCTCGTAATCTTCCCTAGGGATTGGGACACCACATGCTACGTCACTGCGTGGTTTACGTTCGGGTACGTAAGCGACTGCGTAGTTACGTTTGCACATACGTCACACCA
>NC_084590.1:45968246-46043246 GCF_033807715.1 Cololabis saira
GGTGGTGGTTCACAGTGATTGATGGATAGCAGTGAATGGAGGTTAACGGTGATTGATGGTGGTTCATGATGATTGGTTGTGGTTAACGGTGATTGGTGGTTAATGGTTATTGGTTGTTAACTGGGATTAGTGGTGGTTAACGGTGATTGGTGGTTAACGGTGATTGGTGGTTAACGGTGATTGGAGGTTAACGGTGATTGGTGGTGGTTAACGGTTATTGGTGGTTAACGGTGATTGGTGGTTAACGGTGATTGGTGGTTAACGGTGATTAGTGGTGGTTAATGGTGATTGATGGTGGTTAACGGTGATTGGTGGTTAACGGTGATTGGTGGTTAACGGTGATTAGTGGTGGTTAATGGTGATTGATGGTGGTTAACGGTGATTGGTGGTTAACGGTTATTGGTTGTTAACGGTGATTGGAGGTTAATGGTGATTAGTGGTGGTTAACGATGATTGGTGGTGGTAACGGTGATTAGTGGTGGTTAATGATGATTGGTGGTTAACGGTGATTAGTGGTGGTTAACGATGATTAGTGGTGGTTAACGATGATTGGTGGTTAACGGTGATTAGTGGTGGTTAACGGTGATTAGTGGTGGTTAACGATGATTGGTGGTGGTTAACGATGATTGGTGTTGGTTAACGGTGATTGGTGGTTAACAATGATTGGTGGTGGTTAACGGTAGAGATGCACCGATCGATCGGCCCCCGATCAGGATCGGGCCGATAATGGCCCTATCGGCTTTGATCGGAGATCGGAAAAATAATAGTTCAGAGCGGCCGATCTGATGACGTTTACAACAACAAACGCTGCCCGCGCGGGCGTTCCCGCATCTCAGACCGAGCGGTCCTGAGGATGGGTCGGCCTCGCCGGTTCGGGAGTTTTACAACGTCTGAAAAGGACAACAAATTTGCAGTTTGCAAAGTGTGTCCAAAGGAGATACCATGAGGAGTAATATTACAAAAGAATCACAACATAACGAAGCTTATTAGACATTTGAAAGTTCTTCAGACGGAGTAGGCTATATTGAGTTTTCAAAGTTGGCTGCCGCAGAAAAAGGGGAGAGAAAAAAAGGAGCGCGCGCAACAGCACTAACTCAGCTGTAACACCTGTAACAGAGACTTATAAACGACAGGAAGAAAAATAAAGAACTACATCGTAAGGTAATGAATTCATATGCTTTGCTCATCAGCCACTTTCTGTTGTAGCAGACATCAGGTTTAAACACGTTTGCAGCTTGGATCCGCGGTGCGCAGTGCGCGCAGTGCGCGCTGCCGCGTCGTAATTATTTCACTGATGAAATCCTGTTGGAGTTTTACCAGAATATTAACAGTCCAAAGCCTCATGCAGGACGACAGTCGTGTCAGTCGCTTCAGGAGCTCTAATGTGAAGAGTTTTGCTTCACTCACAAGAGTTTCCTCACATGCGGCGGATGCTACCACTAAAGCTTTCACAAAGCTTAATAATTCATAATTAATTTTTATTTTAAGATTTAATTCCTCTTTCCACAGGAAAACTAAGGTTTATAGTTTGCAACTTCTATCAACTTTTAGAGAGTGACATGTCTGCTGTTTCTGTGTTGGTCACATGTACATAATTATTACCACAGGAAAGCTGAAGCTACTAAACTACACTTACTCTTTGTAAGCCGAGTTTACACATAATCTCCTAATTTTTATACCTAATAATACAATGTCAGTGTCGTGTACATGAGACAACAATATTATTATTATTATTATGATTTATGGATTTCACCCTGTGATCGGTGATCGGCAAAATCGGGATCGGCCGATACTGGTTTTCGAGATCGGTGATCGGTGATCGGCACTCAAAATCCTGATCGGTGCATCTCTAGTTAACGGTGATTGGTTGTTAACGGTGATTGGTGGTGGTTAACGATGATTGGTGGTTAACGATGATTGGTGGAGGTTAACGGTGATTGGTGGTTAACGGTGATTGGTGGTGGTTAACGATGATTGGTGGTTAACGATGATTGGTGGAGGTTAACGGTGATTGGTGGTTAACGGTGATTAGTGGTGGTTAACGATGATTGGTGGTAACGGTGATTGGTGGTGGTTAACGGTGATTGGTGGTGGTTAACGGTGATTGGTGTTGGTTAACGGTGAT
The DNA here is from genome assembly GCF_033807715.1 of Cololabis saira. Lineage (NCBI taxonomy): Eukaryota > Metazoa > Chordata > Actinopteri > Beloniformes > Belonidae > Cololabis > Cololabis saira. The sequence goes on from NC_084590.1 coordinate 45,970,372, forward strand.
TGGTGGTGGTTAACGGTGATTGGTGTTGGTTAACGGTGATTGGTGGTGGTTAACGGTCATTCGTGGTGGTTAACGGTGATTGGTTGTTAACGGTGATTGGTGGTGGTTAACGATGATTGGTGGTTAACGGTGATTAGTGGTGGTTAACGGTGATTGGTGGTTAATGACGTTGGTTCGCAACGTTCCCGGGCCTCAGCCAACGTGCCATGTTTTCTCCGGCTCCTCCTCCGGTTTCCTCCCACAATCCTGGGACTGTTACGTAAATCCCCAGAGACGGTTGTACGTTCGAGTCCCGGTGCATTAGCTGCTTCACAGCTCCTCTGGCTGCCACCGCTCGTCCTGGGTTTTCTTTCTCTCTCCACTTTTGCCTGATTTCAGCGTAATCAGATCATCTTGCTTGACGGTGCGGCTCCACCATCACGGGGCAAAGCATCCTAAACGGCCCTTAAAGTCCTCACCCCGCAGCTATTTATTCTTATCATTAGTTTAATAACTTTTATTCCTTCCCAGAGTAACCGTGTATTCATGCACTTGACTCAGTGGACTCAGTGAACATAAAAACTGAGATAATTAGGAGGAAACCATTATCTCCAGAGTACGGTGCACCCGTCCTCTCTCGTCTTCATCCCTCTCTTTGTAATGTTGTGCTGAGGACGGGATGTTATGTTATGAGGTTTGGGGAAATGCTTGCAAAAAATATACTCAGTCTATTTTAATTTTACCAAAAAAAAGCCATAAGAATAATTAGTAGAAAACAATATAGTCATCCTTCAAAACCATTATTCCTTTAGTTAAAACTGTTGAAATTTCTTGAATTAGTGGGACCGCAGAATTCTGCAAATTATGTGGACAGCTCATAAGAAAATTTTGCCAATCAATATACAGAAAAAAATTGAAAAAAGAGAAAATAAATATAACTTAAAAGGAACAGAGATCTTAAAAAAAAACTAAATTCAGGACAAAATTAATAGAACATTGTGTTTCTGTAAAAGGAGTCATCAGTTCATGGAACAATCTGGACACAGAAGCCAAAGAATGCAAATCAAACATTACATTTAAAAGAATAATAAAAATCCAGTTTGATGAAGAAATATCATAATTGTTAAGTTAGGTGGGTTTTCTTTTTTTTCTCTCTCTATTTTTAGCACCATTGTCATATTTTCTTTCTTTGAATCAAAAAAGAATACGACTATCTGTGTTTGAGGACAGCTATTTTGTGTTATTTTATAACTTTGTTGTAGTTTTGGTTTGTTTTTTTTTTTTTGTTTTTTTTATTACGTTTTTTGGAAAGTGTTTTTTTTTTAATTGCGTCGTTTGTAATTTTTTTTATTATTACATTAATTGAACTTTGATTTCTTAGGAGAAAGGGACAGATAAAATAAGCTTAATCTTCTGAATGAAATGTTCTGCAGAATCACTGAGGCGCCGGCTTTCCCGTCGACTTCCTCGACCCGTCATCTCTCTCTCCCTCCGAAATTAAACATCTGTAATTTGGATGGGGTGATCAACCATTGTGAAATATAATCAGTTACTGTGCCAAAAATCTTTCCAAATGGCTCATTTAGTGGTTCTGCCTGGACTCACCTGCGTTAAAACATCGGTAAAACCGCTCAGGTTCACTTTTTCAGCATCTACCTTTTCACAGCAACACATCAGATATGACTTTATAGATTCCTGAATGACACATTATCTTATCATTTAAAGGTGCTTTTTATTTTTTAGGCAGAGATAAGTGTTCTGCTGCGTCCCACGTAAACTTAAGTCATATCTTGATTCTTACACCTTTGTTGTAGTAATCTCACACGCTTTAGCTTTCCTTTGAGAGTATGATTATACGTGTGACGATGTAATCGGCTCATGAGGGCGGCAGGAAGTCATAGCAGGCAGGAACCAGGAAACAAAAACCCCAACCAAGTAACTTTGGAGACTAAACCTAAAAAAGAAGTTAGAAGGCCTAAGAAAAAACGATTGCTCCAGGAACTGTGTTGACATGACAAGGTATGACGTTTATAAAGTGTGCAAGTTTCCCTTACTGCGTAGGTCAAACTCCAAGAATCTTGCAGGAATGGATCCCAACGTTGCATGAAAACCTGCATGCAGGGTGTTTGTGTGAAGATTTATTTATTTATTTATTATGGATCCCCATTAGCTGGTGCCATAGCAGCCAGCTAGTCTTCCTTGGGTCTGCAACACTTACAGGACTGTCTCAGAAAATTAGAATATTGTGATTTTCTGTAATGCAATTACAAAAACAAAAATGTCGTACATTCTGGATTCATTACAAATCAACTGAAATATTGCAAGCCTTTTATTATTTTAAACTCAAATATCCTATCTCAAAAAATTTGAATATTCTGGGAATCTTAATCTTATACTGTAAGCCATAATCAGCAATAATAAAATAATAAAAGGCTTGCAATATTTCAGTTGATTTGTAATGAATCCAGAATGTATGACATTTTTGTTTTTTTAATTGCATTACAGAAAATAAAGAACTTTATCACAATATTCTAATTTTCTGAGACAGTCCTGTACAGTACAATCACAATTAAAAAGCACACAAAAATCAAAACATAAAAGCCAAAACAATACATACAATAGATAATAGACAAACCCGTCATCTAAAACAAATCATATCCACAACACACCAAACAGATGAAATTGCTGTTTAAGTTTCCTCTTAAAAATGGATTTACTGTAAATACAGCGGAGATACTGAGGTAGATAATTCCATTAGAGACATTGTAGATAAAAGAACGTTGTAAAGCATTTGTTTTTGAACGAGGCAATACAAGCAGACGATTACTGGACCCTCTAGTGTTGTGATCATGAATTAGTAAAAACAACTTGCTCAAACAAAGAAAATTGAGTTGTACTACTAGTGACCAATTTAACCCTTGTGTGTCTTTAGGTCAAATTTTCCTGTTCCTTCTTTCCTCCTACTCTCTCCTTCTTTCTTCCCTTCCTTCCTTCCTTCCTTCCTTCCTTCCTTCCTTCCTTCCTTCCTTCCTTCTTTCCTTCCTTCTTCCCTTCCTCTTTTCTCCCTTCCATCTTCCTTCCTTCCTTCCTTCCTTCCATCTTCCTTCCTTCCTTCCTTCCTTCCTTCCTTCCTTCCATCTTCCTTCCTTCCTTCCTTCCTTCCTTCCTTCCTTGCTTCCTTCCTTCCTTCCGTCCTTTCTTCCTTCCTTCCTTCCTTCCTTCTTTTCTCCCTTCCTTCCTCCTTTCCGTGTTTTCTCCCTTCCATCTTCCTTCCTTCCTTCCTTCCTTCCTTCCTTCCTTCCTTCCTTCCTTGCTTCCTTCATTCCTTCCTTCCTTCCTTCCTCCATTCCTTCTTTCCTCCCTCCTTCCTTCCTTCCTTCCTTCCGTCCTTTCTTCCTTCCTTCCTTCCTTCTTTTCTCCCTTCCTTCCTCCTTTCCGTGTTTTCTCCCTTCCATCTTCCTTCCTTCCTTCCTTCCTTCCTTCCTTCCTTCCTTCCTTGCTTCCTTCATTCCTTCCTTCCTTCCTTCCTCCATTCCTTCTTTCCTCCCTCCTTCCTTCCTTCCTTCCTTCCTTCCTTCCTTCCGTCCTTTCTTCCTTCCTTCCTTCCTTCTTTTCTCCCTTCCTTCCTCCTTTCCTCCTGCTCTATCCTTCCTTCTTCCCTTTCTCTTTTCTCCCTTCCTTCCTTCTTTCCTTGTTTTCTCCCTTCCTTCATTCCTTCCTTCCTTCCTCCATTCCTTCTTTCCTCCCTTCCTTCCTTCTTTTCTCCCTTCCTTTTCTCCCATCCTGCCTTCCTTCCTTCCTTCCTTCTTTACTCCGTTCTTTCCTTCCTTCTTTTTTCCCTTCCTTCCTTCTTCCCTTCCTCTTTTCTCCCTTCCTTCTTTCCTTCCTTCCTTCCTTCCTCCTTTCCTTGTTTTCTCCCTTCCATCTTCCTTCCTTCCTTCCTTCATTCCTTCCTTCCTTCCTTCCATCTTCCTTCCTTCCTTCCTTCCTTCCTTCCTTCCTTCCTTCCTTCCTTCCTTCCTTCCTTCATTCCTTCCTTCCTTCCTTCCTCCATTCCTTCTTTCCTCCCTCCTTCCTTCCTTCCTTCCTTCCTTCCTTCCTTCCTTCCTTCTTTACTCCCTTCTTCCCTTCCTATTTTCTCCCTTCCTTCTTTCCTTCCTTCCTTCCTTCCTTTCTTCCTTCCTTCCTTCCTTCCTTCCTTCCTTCCTTCCTTCCTTCCTTCCTTCCTTCCTTCCTTCCTTCCTTCCTTCCTTCCTTCCTCCCTCCCTTCCTTCTTTTCACCCTTCCTTCCTTCCTTCTTTCCTCCCTTCTTCCCTTCCTCCTTCCCTGACCTGAAGACAGCAGAAGGGTTAAACATTGATATTGTGTTGAATGAGCAGATGTTGCTTCAGATCTGTCGTCAGCGGCCAGTCAGACAGGTTAAATTGTGTTCGGTACCGATAATGTTGTGTCAGAACCGATGGTTTGGTCAGCCGACGGGAACGTCGTGAGTAAAGCAGTTAAAACGCCTTCGGATGCCTTAATCTGAGCCGACCCTCGCAGCAGCGGCCGCACTGAACCCAAATCAGAACTGGCACTTAGTTGGGTAAAAAAAGCACTTTTGTCTTTTTATTCATTGCATTTCATGTGATCCTGGAACAGAAAAGACTAAAATGACAGTTTTTCCAGATGAATTTCATAAATCCCCCGCTTGGCTCAGACATACATACATAAACACACAAGTTAAGAGGCTAAATAAATCAGTAAACAAATGTCTTCTTCCATAGATGATGCTTTAGGTCAGCTGGGGACACACTCCGTTGGTTGTATATGAATGTTTCTGGGCTTTTTCTTCTTTTACTGAACAAAAACAAGTTTAATAAAATCAGGATATTCACATGTAATCGATGACTGGTTAATTTAATCAAATTTGGCTGGACTTTGTTCTCAGTCCTGCTTTCTGGGCCGTAATAAATCTGCCTGATTTCAGCGTAGTTCCACCCATATCCTCCATTACAGGCGGGTTCCTGCTGATAGTTACTGGTTCTGTGTTTGCCGGGCCCTCAGATGTAAAAATGCCACAGAACCTTTCCACCCAGGATCTGTCTTTGTGGTTAAACTGCGTTTAAAGCAAAAGCGGATGGAGTTTGACAAAAATACAGAATAACTTGAGTAATACAACCTGGGGCACAGAGAAGGATTCTAGGGGCCCAGGATATAGGGGGGCCCAATGATAATGAAATGATAATACAGAAAAAAAAACAACACTAAGTGACTAACTAACATATAATCACAAATGTTTTTTTTTCAATGTCCTGGTAACAATAACTTTATTTGTTTTTGGAAACACCAACGTCTGAAGGCCCCCCGCCCGTTCATGTACAATGGTTCAGTCCAACGGGATCAGGTAGCACAACATGTGATTTACATTAAGTTAATAAAAACCGATCATGAATTAAGTAAATAAAAACATACAGCTGGTGTGAAATAATGAAATCACATGGGGCAGTATCTCAGGGAATGGAGCTTTGTTGGGTCTGGTTAAACCTTTACCTAAACCTAAATAAAATAGTTTTATTTCCTCAACTTATTTACGGAGTGAGTGAAAACACGAGTAGGAATAGTCTTATCGTCAAAGCTGACGTTTTTCTGCTTTTCTGGCCAAACTCTGATGATTAAATGTAATGAAGCAATGGTCAATATTTGAATCAATCTAAGCAAGTAGCTTCTTTCCTAAACCCAACCAAAGAGCTTTAGCATAAAAACCTAACTGGAAAACGTTATTGCCTAAACCTAACCGAGTATCCTAAGTTCATGAACCATGACTGCAAAGGTGTGCTGCCTAAACCTAACCGAGTTACCTAAGTTCATTAAATTAACTGCAAAGGTGTGATGCCTAAACCTAACCAAAGTTCATTAACTTAACTGCAAAGGTGTGCTGCCTAAACCTAACTGAGTAACCTGAGTTAATGAACCATAACTGCAAAACTGTTCCACCTAAATCTAACTGAGTAACCTAAGTTCATTAACTTAACTGCAAAGGTGTGCTGCCTAAACTTAACCTGAGTTCATTAACTTAACTGCAAAGGTGTGCTGCCTAAACCTAACCGAGTAACCTAAGTTCATGATCCATAACTGCAAAGGTGTGCTGCCTAAACCTAACCAAAGTTCATTAACTTAACTGCAAAGGTGTGCTGCCTAAACCTAACCTGAGTTCATTAACCTAACTGCAAAGGTGTGCTGCCTAAACCTAACCAAGTAAACTAAGTTAATGAACACAACTGCAAAAGTGTCCTGCCTAAATCTAACCGAGTAGCTTTGGATCATAAAAGAACTGGATAAGTGTTTTACCATAATCTACTCTATGTTGCATAAACCTAACCATGAAGCAGGTGAAGGAAGTGACAGTGAAGTGATATTTTCTGTGTTCAGTATCTAATGTCACTCAGCTGAGGAATCGGCTGTCGTTGGCATCTACTATGTTTCTCGAGCTTCAGGGGATTTGACAAAAAGAAGGGGTTTGATGCCCCGGAAAGGTTTTATTTTTGTGTTTTTCCCCTGAAAATGGGTGAAGGATTGTTAGAAACAGACAAAACTAACATGATGCAAGCAGCCGTTTCATCACCACCACAAACATAAACATTGAAGCGTTTTTCAGCTGAAAAATTACTGCATTTATAGATTTAAAAAATAAAAACAGATGCTGTCAATCACTGCTCTCTCTCTCTCCTCACACACACACACACACACACACACACACACACACACACACACACACACACACACACACACACACACACACACACGAGCAGTAACCAGCAGTGAGAACTCTGATTGGGGTTTAAAATGTCAGCTTCATTTCTGATTTTATATCTTAATTTAATGGTTATGCTAAATTATTCAAGAGTGACTAGAAAACAAAACAAGAAAGTACATAGCACACATGCACACAAGCACACATAAAGTCACGCGCTCACACACACACACACACACACACACACACACAATCACCTGCACAAACACACCTACAAAGAACAGTTTCCTTTGATTTAACTTGCAAAATTATTAAAAGCAGCTTTCACAAACACGGCGTCATTGTCTGATTTTGAGTTCGCAGTTGGATACACATTCATCACTGATGTTCAGGAACATAGTTAAACAAGCTAATCACACACACACACACACACACACACACACACACACACACACACACACACACACACACACACACACACACACACACACAGGGTGAGCATTCGCCTGACATCCGGCAAGATTGTTGACATATATTACGTGTCATTTCTAGGCATCAATCAGCTCGATTAACTGGATAGAGGAAAGGGAAACATTAAAAAGTGTGTGTAAACACAAACATACCATTTTGTGATTTTATGATCGTTTTTCTGTGTGTTGGGAGGGGTTGACAGCTGCTGCGTGGTCACATTAAGACAAAGATGAGATGATTATCTTCATCTAGTCAACACACACACACACACACACACACACACACACACACACACACACACACACACACACACACACACACACACACACACACACACACACACACACGTGTTGTTCCAGATGTGGACTCACTGTCGGTAGTCAACATATCATCACCCTGTTAAAATAAGATAAAGTCATAATTTTTCAGAAAAACGAAAAAACAAACAAATATTGTTTCCAGTTGGTTTCGTTGGGTTTGTTGTCTTTTTGGGCGTTATGTTGGGTTTCTTGCGTTTTGTATAGTTTGTTAAGTTTGTTGGTTTTGTTGGGTTTGGTGGATTTTGTTGGTTTTGTCTGGTTATGTTGGGTTTTGGTGGGTTTTGTTGGGTTTGTTGGGTTTTGTTGGGTTTGTTGGTTTCGTTGGGTTTCGTTGGGTTTTGTTGGGTTTTGTTGGGTTTGTTGGTTTTGTTGGGTTTTGTTGGGTTTGTTGGGTTTGTTGGTTTTGTTGGTTTTGTTGGGTTTTGTTGGGTTTGTTGGGTTTTGTTGGGTTTTGTTGGTTTTGTTGGTTTTGTTGGGTTTGTTGGTTTTGTTGGGTTTGTTGGGTTTGTTGGTTTTGTTGGGTTTGTTGGTTTTGTTGGGTTTGTTGGTTTTGTAGGTTTTGTTTGGTTTGTTGGGTTTGTTGGGTTTTGTTGGGTTTTGTTGGTTTTGTTGGTTTTGTTGGGTTTGTTGGTTTTGTTGGGTTTGTTGGGTTTGTTGGTTTTGTTGGGTTTGTTGGTTTTGTTGGGTTTGTTGGTTTTGTAGGTTTTGTTTGGTTTGTTGGGTTTTGTTGGGTTTGTTGGTTTTGTTGGGTTTTGTTGGGTTTGTTGGGTTTGTTGGTTTTGTTGGGTTTTGTTGGTTTTGTTGGGTTTTGTTGGGTTTGTTGGGTTTTGTTGGGTTTTGTTGGTTTTGTTGGGTTTTGTTGGGTTTGTTGGTTTTGTTGGGTTTGTTGGTTTTGTTGGGTTTGTTGGTTTTGTAGGTTTTGTTTGGTTTGTTGGGTTTTGTTGGGTTTTGTTGGGTTTGGTGGATTTTGTTGGTTTTTTTGGGTTTCGTTGGGTTTTGTTGGTTTTGTTGGGTTTTGTTGGCTTTTGTTGGTTTTGTTGGGTTTGTTGGGTTTGTAGGGTTTGTTGGTTTTGTTGGTTTTGTTGGGTTTTGTTGGGTTTGTTGGTTTCGTTGGGTTTTGGTGGGTTGTTTGGTTTCGTTGGGTTTTGGTGGGTTGTTTGGTTTCGTTGGGTTTGTTGGGTTTGTAGGTTTTGTTGAGTTTGTTGGGTTTCATTGGTTTTGTTGGTTTTGTAGGTTTTGTTGGGTTTTGTTGGGTTTGTTGGTTTCGTTGGGTTTTGGTGGGTTGTTTGGTTTCGTTGGGTTTTGGTGGGTTGTTTGGTTTCGTTGGGTTTGTTGGGTTTCGTTGGTTTTGTTGGTTTTGTAGGTTTTGTTGAGTTTTTTGGGTTTTGTTGGTTTTGTTGGTTTTGTTGGGTTTTGTTTGGTTTGTTTGGTTTTCCTGGATTTGGTTGGGTTTTCTTGGGGTTTTGTTGGGTTATGTTGGTTTTGTTGAGAGGCCATTATTTTAAGACGATATTTAGAACTTCATTCTCGATGCGATGACTGCAACGCGCCTGCAAAACAACCCCATGTCATCATCCTTCCACCACCGTGCTTGACAGCTGATAAGAGGTGTTTGTGTTGATTTACTTTGTTTTGTAATCGTTGATCTTGGTCATTATGGTCGGATCTCTTTTATCTGGCCTCATCTGTCTGAAAGAGTTTGTTCCAGAAGACTTCTCGTCCGTTCAGGTGCAGGCATGCGAGTCCGTCCAACGCTACCAGGAGGCTTTCTCCTGGAAACCCTTCCCAACAAACAAACAGTTGTCGTCCCGTCTTTTTTCTGCTTTTGCTGTCATGAACGTTAACATTTAACACGCTGGCTGAGATCTGACATGAAACTTCTCAGTTTCTGAGCATTGCTTGGTCTCACCTTCAGGTAAACCTGCTGGGATGTCCTGTCCTGGGAAGATTGACAACCGTCTTTGTAACTTTATGATCTCGGACTCTTAAACTGCTTCTCTGAGATCTTTGCTGATGCGCGTTCTTCAACTGAGGTCATTTTTTAGGACCTTTGACGGCCCAGATTTTCTTTTTTAACTATATATTACACACTGTTAATGTTAAATAACTCCTATGAGATGTTTCAGATGGTTTGGCTTTAAACTCACAACCACACGCTTGCACACAGTAATATTGCTCTTGCACTGATTAAATCTACCACGGGTGAAACATGAACCCACTACCAGTGGCCCACTTTACCACAATCACCTAGACTTGTAATAAGAAAATACGACACTGCATGGATTGGTAATTAAATTAAAAGACGATATGGAAGACCAAATGCATTTTCGTGGTGGGAATTTTGATTTCTATGTCTGAAAGAGTAGACAAAGCCAAAAAAGATCTTACTTTGAGCATTTTACTGCAAAGATAACCTTATTAGCTACCTTGTCATCTGAGCAATAGCTTATATTACTTACAGAGTTGAACGTTTAAATGGTGCTCAGTGAAAGCCAATCTCCTTCACAGACTGGGCTGCAATAGGCAGATCACCAGGTCTGAACGCCGATTGGGAATATTGATCCATGACTGAGACTATAGAGCTGAAGCCACAATTATTTCTCATGGCAGGCAAGTTTAACTTCCAATTAAGTAGGAAAAACACCAAATCCCATCAGTCTGCTTACATCTTTGTAATGCTGATGTCAATTTTCAGCGCCCATAGGAGGCATCTCTAATTGTCATCAGTGAACCGTCATCAGCGTCTCCGTCCTAAAGTCATGCTGATTGTGTTGTTGGCTGGCAGTGATAATGGCATTCCTGTTTGTTCAGTAGATGAGCTCGTCCCAGGGGGGGTCGGAGAAATGCAAATGGTGTGATAATGTCACCGGAGGGGTCACGAAGCCCACTGAGATGACAACGCCATCATCAGATATCTACATAGATTAGCTCTCCTGTCACTGTTGAGAGCAGCACTACAGTGCAGAAGTACTTTTGAACACACTTCCTCTCTAGAAGGGAACTCATTCTTAAGTCAACGCCTGCTCTTGGCACTACACGGTAAACAAACTATAACGGAGCAACTCAATTTGCCAACTATTTGCAGTCCGAGACCTGCAGCTGTTGTTTTATTTGACGCATTCAGACCAGACTAATTAGTTGAATGTCAAGTGAGCACATGAATCCATTTCCTTTCCCTGTTTATCTGTGGTTGAGCTGTGGTAGCGACAGCCTGTGAGGGGTATTCCCCACATCCCTTACCCCATCAGTGCTCAGGCTCTGTGAACTGCTTGTTTACCGTGGATAGATTTAATATAGCCATTGTTTTTAATCCAAAATCAATCTTTGATCGTGTTGTTTTGGGAAATTACAGACCCCATGTTTGTCAAACTTTTTTTTTTTTTACTCCAAAATATTCAAAAACAGTACGCTACGTTTTCATGAATAAAAGCATTTCATTACTTATTAGGATTTGAAAATATCATCAGGATTGGGTTCAGGCTGATGTAGAACGAGTTAAGTCATCGATACATTCTGATAGATTCTACTATTGTGACCTTTACTTACACCAGAGTTGGCGATGGTGTTCCTCAGGGTTTTACACTGGGGCCACTTCTTTTCCTTCTTTAGGGAATTTCTTTGAGCCATAGCATCAAGAAACATGACATATTTAAATATGTAAAATGGAACCTAAACAGTTACTGAAGCTAGGGTTGTTTATTCTTTGGTTTTCTGAGATATAAAGGCCTTGATGTCTTGTAACTTCTTTTATCTCTCAATTCAGCCAAAACAAAAGTCATTGTGTTTGACCTTTTGACCCTCAGAGATTATTTTTTAAACATATAGTTACTCTGCATCATTAATAGCTTTCATCTTTCATCTTAGGAGTTTGATTAACATACATTTGAATTCTCAGTTAGGGGTCACAGGCTCGGACTTGGACCTGGACCGCCTGCATAAGGACTTGGTCCTTGGTATTTGGGCCCGCCTGCTTAACATGGTGATCTAAAGGATGCTCACACCTGCTGATGAGGGATTCGTTAGGGATAATGGGATGATGATTAGCAGTATCTGACTCTACTTCCACTATAAAATCCTTTGGGATAACTAGAGGCTAGTTTTGGCAGATTTTTCCCTTTTCTCTCTTTTTTCTACAGTTGCTTGTTGTTGCTCGTCTGAGGTTTTGTGAACCTATGTTTGGCAGATTTGCAATGCACATCGTCTTAGAAATATGAAAGTGGACATTGCATTTTAATAATTATAATAATATTTCCTTCCCAGAGATGATAATGTTGACCAGTGCAGCAGTCGACCACTAGTAACCAGCTCTTCTGCACTTACGGGTTCATTTTGCGTCATCAAACATACAAATATCAATATAATGTTGGTGTTTGTCGTCATTAACGTCCTGCGTGGGCATTGATTTTATACATCAAGACGTCATCTCTGATGGCGCTGGCGTCGATTTCTCTGCTTTGACCACGACAAAAGCAAAAAACGGTAACTTCTTCCAACCGTATCGCTATTTGGATCAGATGATATTTATTATTTTTTATTTTATTTTATCACTAAACAATGCTGCTTTTTTTTTCCACTAGATGCTGTTTTTAATTGTTTTATTCTCTTTTCTGCCATGTCTTGACTTTTTATCCCTTTTTTCTCTTATCTTGATTTTATTATTTCTGTTTCCTTTTAATTATTAAACTGTAGCACTTTTTCAGTAAGGTAAAGTGCATTATAAATAAAATGTATTATTATTATTATTATTATTATTATTATTATTATTATTATTAGGTTAAAAAAACAAACAGTTGATCCAAAGAGCAGTCCTAACTTCTGCACGGCTGATTTTACACTAAAACATCACTGAAGGGATATTACTGAGCCTACTGGTGATCCTAGACGCATCTGCAGAAACAGTTCAATGAAAAGAAAAGGCACGTAGCTGTAAAGATGATGGAGTAATGATTTAGTTTCATGTTTTCTACAGATTCCAAATAGTGTACAACATTTATATTGAACACGAACCAACACAACGCGTCTGCAGAAGTCATGTCAGCATCACTTAAATATGCAAAGAAATGCATCCTTGGCCTTTGCAAATGAAAGCCAAATACCACTTGCTTATTAACGCAATAAATCTCCCAGTTCCAGCAGAGCACTGAAAAATTGCCTAAATTTGAATATAATGGTGTAATTCGAGTGTTCAGTCTGTCCTCTCCCCGGGAACATAAATATTAAAGTCGCAGCATTGATTAGAGCTGCAGAGTGCAGTTCTTCAAGGTAAAATCGCTCGACTCCAGCAAAACATTGTACTTCCATCACATTATCTGCCGTTCAGGACGCTCATCACAGATTTCCCATCAGTCCTGTGATCAAACGGTAACAAACATGGTGAGCTTTTCTGGACGGAATCCAAGAAAACCATCGACTCGGACAAGAGCAGTGATCAAAGACGCATTAGATTTAATTTTCATGAAAAGGTGGAGCGTGTTTCTGTTCGTCTTTGATCTCTGCGGCCTTTGAGGGGCCGATTCCACGCTGCTGTCGATGGGATGCGTTTGCGCCCAGCAGGGCCGCCGGACAGTGGTTGGTATGGGCTGCAGATCGTTAGCGTGAATGATGGTGTGGAGACGTGCATCGCTGCAGGAGCTGGGCGATTGAGCTCGCAATGAGAGATGTCGACCCGTGGATCGTAAATGGTTCAAGGACCAACACCAGAACCTACGGAAGAGTATCAGGGCCAGGCAGGAGAAAAATAAAAATAATATTTTAGGGGAGGAAGATTTTTTTTTCATTATGCACTTCGAGAAAAAAGTCGAAATGTCGAGAAAAAAGTCAAAATGTCAAGAAAAAAGTCGAAATTTCGAGAAAAAGTCGAAATGTCGACTTTATTCTCAAAATGCAAACTTTATTTTCGAAATTTTGACTTAACTCCCCAGGCCAAAGCGAACCCATGTCACAAAGAATAAAAATAAAAATAGCTGTAGCACGAGAAATAGAAAAATAAAAAATAGCGGTAAGAAAGAAAAGAGAAGAAAATAAGAGAAGAGATAACAGAAAATGGAGAAACGTAGCGACAATCTGGAGAAAATATCTGGAAAATTTGAAAATATCATCAGGATTGGGCTCAGGCTGATGTAGAACGAGTTAAGTCATCGATAGATTCTGTTAGATTCGACTATTGTGACCTTTACTTACACCGGAGTTGGCGATGGTGTTCCTCAGGGTTTTACACTGGGGCCACTTATTTTCCTTCTTTAGGGGATTTCTTTGAGCCATAGCATCAAGAAACATGACATATTTAAATATGTAAAATGGAACCTAAACAGTTACTGAAGCTAGGGTTGTTTATTCTTTGGTTTTCTGAGATATAAAGTGGATGGAAGATCGGCAGGTGAACTGGCAGCTGAGAAGAAGTTATGATGCAAACTTCAAGATGATTTGATGATTTGATCGTTTTATAATCAGGGTCTTCTTTTATTGGGGCCAATACGGTCGTTTATTTTAGCCCAATTAGTCACCTTAGCCTTAGTTCTGTAAAACCTAAGTTGAATAACTTAAAAACATGAGCAAAGCTGTTGGACTCAGTCTCCACATGACACCAAAAACTGCTGTTTAATTAGAGGCTGTTAAGCTCTCGGTGCTCGTTTAACGCGCTCCTGGAATTAAATTCATTTGTGCTGTCGTTATATGTGAGGATAATTAAGTAAAGATAAGTGACGTGTCATCAATCACCACACCATTCATGTTGGCCGTTCATCACGTAATGCTATCGGACACATCGACAGCCGGTGCCTGTCGGTTGGAATTAAAAAGCACTTTTCTGCAGACGTTTCCCGTCGTTGCATCAAATTACAGCCGTTAAGCAGCTGCCAGTCACTCGTTCTCACAGGACGCGTTGCCACGGGAACATGGAAGTAGGATGAAATGAACACGAGGAAGGAGGTGGAACCAGAGGTCCAACACCTTCGAGGCGGATCAGCCTCAGACGACACCGTCTCCATTTCTAGAGTGTTTCCCAAACTGTGCTGATGGATGTCTAAACTGTGCAGATCAACCTCTCTTTTAATCAAATGTCCTCTGACATCTCCTCCAGTGAAGCAATTACTCTTTGAGGTCTCGTGCTGCTTCAAGTACTGTGAATTTTAAATCGCTATATTCATCTCATCTCAAGATGGAAGAATTGGTTGTGTGTTATCATCACAAGCACATATATACATATATAATTATGGAAATAACTCCCTCGTTCCTCTGTGGGCGGTCGCCCCTCGTCAAGCTCTTCTGGATCTCTGATGTTGTCCCTGGTAGTGGCAGACATGGTCTCTGTGGTACCTGGGGTCTTGTATGGTGTCGTAGACTTGGGGCCAATCTCAATACACCCCCTACTTTCTACCACTAGCCCTCACTCACTACCACTAGCCCTAAAAAAGAAGCCACAAACTTTAGGGCCCTTGTAATCTTCCCTAGGGATTGGGACACCACTTGCTACGTCACTGCGTGGTTTACGTTCGGGTACGTAAGCGACTGCGTAGTTACGTTTGCACAAACGTCACACCATATCAGGAAGCCGAGAGCTAAAAGCTGTTTTAATTTCCGCTGTAGTGCTGTTAATATGCCACTTTATTAAGTTTTAATATTGTTTCAGGCGTAAAAGTAACCGTTAAGATCCCCAACCTGGGCTCAGTTTATCCAAATAACGCCTGTTAAGAAATTTGATCCGAAGTTTTCGGGGATGAGAGGATCGCCGGCGATTTATGGTTCTGCGTTAAATCGACGCAGAGCCTACGGCGAAGGGTACCGTGTAGGGTACGGCGTAGGGTACGGCGTACGGCGCGCGTCGCCGCGTAACCTACGCCGTAGGCTCTGCGTTGGTGTAACGCGTAACCATAAATCAGCCTTTATTCTGGCGAGATCTGAAAAGACTTTGCAACAACGGGCAAGCGAGTGATTATGTACATTCACTGAGTGAATATTATGAAAGTAAAATATATATTTCTCGCTAGAAATGTAATCAAAACACATTTTTATGCAGAAACTAACTCAAAATATTGATTTTATTCACTAAAAAAGAAGAAATGTCCGCCATGTTTTTTTGTTTGATTCAGTCTGCAAATGATGACGTAAAGCATTCTGGGAAATTTCTCTAGCCCTCGGTCGGCGAGTCAGCATCTGAAATCCCTCGCTGTGAAGGGATAGATTCCTGCACACTAGCCCTCGTTACGCCCACTAGCCCTACATGCAAAGAGGAATTGGGACACCACTACCCTCACGGGAACGCGCAAAATTTAGGGGTAGTGATGAAAAGTAGGGGTAGTGGGGGGATTGGGACTGGTCCTTGGTCTCTGTTGTATATTGGGTCTAGTCTATGATGGTAGACCTGGTCTCTGTTGTATCTGGGTCTAGTCTATGATGGTAGACCTGGTCTCTGTTGTACCTGGGTCTAGTCTATGATGGTAGACCTGGTCTCTGTAGGATCTATATCTATATAGATCTAGATATTTATCTATAAATATACTTGGATGAAGACATAAATGTCACATTTTTTGACAAGTGAATGCAGAAAACAAACAAACATTCAGCACCGCTGAGCTGCTGAATTGTCAGGAAACAGAATAAATATCAGCTCGTTGGGTAAAAAGCTGACTGAGAGAAAGAGAATGTGACACGTCAAAACATGTTTGTACCTAATTAATGACCTTCACAACACCCTGGAGAGGTTTATCTAATTAGACATGTCTAAAGGAACGCTGGCATCGGCATGCCAATGATTTCTTCTCTCTCTCTCTCTCTGTCTTTTTGTTTTTGTCCTGCCGTCATATTAGCCGTTCGTTAAATGGAATAAGGATAAACACAGCCGGCAGTGACGACTTGAGCTGTGAGAGATAAACAGAATGTGCATTTGAATGTGGGGGGCTTTAAATGGCAGGCTGATACTGATTACAGCTCCTGGTTAAAGTTTGAGCCCGCCAGCTTCGCGTGGCCCGTAATGAGAGAAGCAGTGATGACATTTAAATAGAAATGACAATTTCCATGACAGCCAGTTCCAACCAAAACACTGTGTGTGCGCGAGTAGCCATTAGCACGTCACTGCTAAAGATGACAGTGATTGATGTTAATTAGGGCCCGAGCACCTTCAGTGCGAAGGCCCTATTGTATCTGTAGGAATTATTCTTCTTCTTCTTATTGTTCTGACAAAAGGAAGGCCTTTTTGCCCCCCTAAACGTGCCCAAAAAGTCACCAGATTTTGCATGCAAGTCAGGCCTGGCGAAAAATTTGATATTTAATGGGTTTGCATTAATGGGCGTGGCAAAATGGCTCAACAGCGCCCCCTTGAAAACTTTGTGCCTCAAGCCCCACAATACGGTTTGACGTACATGCACGAAAATCGGTACACACCTGTATCAGTACACAACTTAAAGAAAAGTCTCTTGGCGTCATGCCCGAAACCGAACAGGATGTCGGCCATTTTGAATTAATCGTGTCATTTTGGCGAAATGTATGCCATTCCTTCGGCAGTTAATACGGCCCGAACCGTAACGTGCCCCCAAGTGTGTTATACATCAAAACGTGCGTCTCCATCCTGCAAAAACACGCATTACTTTTCTCTTTCAAAAGCGTTACCTTGGCGACGCTAGATGCCAAAAAGCGCGCCCACCCTTCATCTGATTGGTTCAGACAGAAAAAACTTTGCGCCTCAAGCCCCATAATACGGTTTGACGTACATGAACGAAAATCGGTACACATCTGTATCATGTTGCTACTTAAAGAAAAGTCTCTTGGCACAATGGCCGAAACCGAACAGGAAGTCGGCCATTTTGAACATTCTGAATTTATCACGTAATTTTGGAGCAATATATGCCATTCCTTCGAGAATTAATACGGCCCTAACCGTATCGTGAACCCAGATGTGTTATACATCAAAATGTGCGTCTCCATCCTGCGACTACACGCATTACTTTTCTCTTTCAAAAGTGTTACCGTGGCGACGCTAGACGCCATAAGGCGCGCCCCCCTTCATCTGATTGGTCCATATTTGATAGTTCCCCAAAAGTCACCAAATCTTGCATGCAAGTCAGGCCTGGCGATAAATTTGATATTTCATGGTTTGTATTAATGGGCGTGGCAAAATGGCTCAACAGCGCCCCACGGAAAACTTTGTGCCTCAAGCCCCACAATACGGTTTGACGTACATGCACGAAAATCGGTACACACCTGTATCAGTACACAACTTAAAGAAAAGTCTCTTGGAGTCATGCCCGAAACCAAACAGGATGTCGGCCATTTTTAATTAATCGTGTCATTTTGGCGAAATTCATGCCATTCCTTTGGCAGTTAATACGGCCCGAACCGTAACGTGCACCCAAGTGTGTTATACATCAAAATGTGCGTCTCCATCCTCCGACACCACGCATTACTTTTCTCTTTCAAAAGCGTTACCTTGGCGACGCTAGACGCCAAAAAGCGCGCCCACCCTTCATCTGATTGGTTCAGACAGAAAAAACTTTGCGCCTCAAGCCCCATAATACGGTTTGACGTACATGAACGAAAATCGGTACACATCTGTATCATGTTGCTACTTAAAGAAAAGTCTCTTGGCACAATGGCCGAAACCGAACAGGAAGTCGGCCATTTTGAACATTCTGAATTTATCACGTAATTTTGGAGCAATATATGCCATTCCTTCGAGAATTAATACGGCCCTAACCGTATCGTGAACCCAGATGTGTTATACATCAAAATGTGCGTCTCCATCCTGCGACTACACGCATTACTTTTCTCTTTCAAAAGTGTTACCGTGGCGACGCTAGACGCCATAAGGCGCGCCCCCCTTCATCTGATTGGTCCATATTTGATAGTTCCCCAAAAGTCACCAAATCTTGCATGCAAGTCAGGCCTGGCGATAAATTTGATATTTCATGGTTTGTATTAATGGGCGTGGCAAAATGGCTCAACAGCGCCCCACGGAAAACTTTGTGCCTCAAGCCCCACAATACGGTTTCACGTACATGCACGAAAATCGCTACACACCTGTATCATGGCACAACTTAAAGAAAAGTCTCTTGGCACCATGGCCGAAACCGAACAGGAAGTCGGCCATTTTGAAATCTGATTGGTCCATATTTGATAGTTCTCCAAAAGTCACCAAATTTTGCATGCAAGCCAGACTTGGCGATAAATTTGATATTTCATGGTTTGCATTAATGGGCGTGGCCTAACGGCTCAACAGCGCCCCCTAGAATACTTTTATCTGCCATAACTTTTGAATGGTTTGACATAGGAAGTTGTGGGTAGTGTCATGGGACATTGTACTGAGTTCTTAAGCTTCGTTGGCCTTAATTAGCTCCGCCCCTTCTTCTGATTGGTTGTCCCGATTTTCTGCTATAACTTTTGAATGGTTTGACATAGAGAGTCGTGAGTGGGGTCATCAGATTCTGTAGGGAGTCCTTGACCTTCATTGGCCTGAATTAGCCCCGCCCCTTCTTCTGATTGGTTGTCCCCTTTTTCTGCTATAACTTTTGAATGGTTTGACATAGGAAGTCGTGGGTGGTGTCTTTTCTGATATGCTTATGGGGGGCGGTGGCTGTGAGTGCGAGGGCCCGTTCATCGCTGCTTGCAGCTTTAATTGAAATTGCTTTTCTCGTCCCCGGTTGTCCGTCTCCTGCGTCTGCCGTCTCGCGGAGATACACCGGTCAAATCAAACCGTCAACTAGACGTAACCTGAGCACCTGTAGCCTGGTTGCTTTACACTCTGTTAACTTGTGAATATTATTCAATAAAGCTTGAGATCCTTTAATTTACTTAGGAAGGCAGCCGGCATGATCTTTCAGTAGAAACTCACTTTTTTGCAAAACAAAAGCGATAATTCTGAAAATTAGTGATGTGCGGATCAATACTGAAATATGGATACTTTTCTCGTCTTTCTTATTAAAGCAGCACAATGTAACTTTCAGCTTTTGTTGAGTTTGGCGGCTCCTTTGGACAAAAGTGGTATTGTTTTACCAGAAAGAACAATACATTTCCCATGAGCACCAGAGCGTACTGCCGGAAAACTCCTGTCCCCGTCGCTGCATTTGTTTTGATGAGAGAAGACGGGACGGACTTTCAAAACTACTTTTCTGTTTCACCAAGTGAACAGACGGAACGCAAAAAAAAAGATGTTAAACTGCTGGAAAGGAACTGGAATTTACCGGGATACCTTAAACAAGGAAGCCAGGGAGCGGTATATGGAGAAAATAATGATTATTAACGGTTTGGATCCATATGAAATCCCTACTAAAGAATGGAGCTACATTTGTATCATAACAATTCTGTCTCTTGTTTTATCCCCATAAATCCCCATCGGTCGGACATCCCTCCTCTTCTTTCATCTCACGCCAGCGAGTGAACGCCGGGCCAACGTTTATTCTTGTCCGGGCATTTAGCTTGTTACTCTCCCGCTTTCTTTTTTTTTCGCCTCCTCCGATAAAACTTTTATTTTCTTCGTTTTTTTCGCTGCTTCCACCATGACACCAGCTTCTGCTGAGCTCTGCGCTCCACGCCCCGCCCAGCTTTGGTCTCGACTACGAATCGGGAAGGAGGGGGAAGTGACGTATGCCGTAAAGCAGTCAAAGCCGTAAAAATGTGTAGTTTTTTAGTGTGGCAGGGTTCCTACCATGCTCCTCAAAGTTACATAGTGCCAGTGAAGGTGATACAGACCCCTCAGACCATGACAGAGGTTCATTAAACCTGTTGGAAGTTGATGTACCATCACAATGACTCTGGAAATATGATATTAAGGTGGAAAAGTTACATAGTGCTGCTTTAATATTTAGAGGTACCAGCAATAACAGGCCAGAAGCCTATACGCCAGTTTTCTACGGAGTTTTAGGGCCATGCAGGAGAAAAAGATACTTGAGAAGGGAAGATTTATTTTTATTGTGCACTTCGAGAAAAAAGTCGAACTGTCGAGAAAAAAGTTGAAATGTCGAGATCAATGTTGAAATACAATTTCGAGAAAAAAGTCGAAATTTAATGAATAAAGTGGAAATTTCGCCTTTTTTCCTTTTTTTTGGATGGATGGATGAAGGGACGGATGGATGGATGAAGGGATGGATGGATGGATGGATGGATGAAGGGACGGATGGATGGATGAAGGGATGGATGGATGGATGGATGGATGGATGGATGGATGGATGGATGGATGGATGGATGGATGGATGGATGGATGGATGGATGAAGGGATGGATGGATGGATGAAGGGATGGATGGATGGATGGATGGATGGATGGATGGATGGATGGATGGATGAAGGGATGGATGGATGGATCCTCATCGCCTCATCTCCTCATCTCCTCACCACCGCCCGTCTCCTCATCTCCTCATTTCCTCACCACCGCCCGTTTCCTCATCTCCTCATCTCCTCACCACCGCCCGTCTCCTCATCTCCTCATCTCCTCATCTCCTCACCACCGCCCGTCTCCTCATCTCCTCATCTCCTCATCTCCTCACCACCGCCCGTCTCCTCATCTCCTCATCTCCGCCACCACCGCCCGTCTCCTCATCTCCTCATCTCCGACACCACCACCCGTCTCCTCATCTCCTCATCTCCTCATCTCCGACACCACCGCCCGTCTCCTCATCTCCTCATCTCCTCATCTCCTCATCTCCGACACCACCGCCCGTCTCCTCATCTCCTCATCTCCGAATCTCCGACACCACCACCCGTCTCCTCATCTCCTCATCTCCTCATCTCCGACACCACCACCCGTCTCCTCATCTCCTCATCTCCTCATCTCCTCATCTCCGACACCACCGCCCGTCTCCTCATCTCCTCATCTCCTCACCACCGCCCGTCTCCTCATCTCCTCATCTCCGCCACCACCGCCCGTCTCCTCATCTCCTCATCTCCGACACCACCACCCGTCTCCTCATCTCCTCATCTCCTCATCTCCGACACCACCGCCCGTCTCCTCATCTCCTCATCTCCTCATCTCCGACACCACCGCCCGTCTCCTCATCTCCTCATCTCCTAATCTCCTCACCACCGCCCGTCTCCTCAACTCCTCATCTCCTCATCTCCTCACCACCGTCCATCTCCTCATCTCCTCATCTCCTCACCACCGTCCATCTCCTCATCTCCTCATCTCCTCATCTCCTCACCACCGTCCATCTCCTCATCTCCTCATCTCCTCACCACCGTCCGTCTCCTCATCTCCTCATCTCCTCATCTCCTCATCTCCTCCTCATCTCCTCATCTCCTCACCACCGCCCGTCTCCTCATCGCCTCATCTCCTCATCTCCTCACCACCGCCCGTCTCCTCATCTCCTCATCTCCAACACCACCGCCCGTCTCCTCATCTCCTCATCTCCTCATCTCCTCACCACCGCCCGTCTCCTCATCTCCTCATCTCCAACACCACCGCCCGTCTCCTCATCTCCTCATCTCCTCATCTCCTCACCACCGCCCGTCTCCTCATCTCCTCATCTCCTCATCTCCTCATCTCCTCACCACCGCCCGTCTCCTCATCTCCTCACCACCGCCCGTCTCCTCATCTCCGACTCCACCGCCCGTCTCCTCATCTCCTCACCACCACCCGTCTCCTCATCTCCTCATCTCCTCATCTCCGACACCACCGCCCGTCTCCTCATCTCCTCATCTCCTCATCTCCGACACCACCACCCGTCTCCTCATCTCCTCATCTCCTCATCTCCTCATCTCCGACACCACCACCCGTCTCCTCATCTCCTCATCTCCGACACCACCGCCCGTCTCCTCATCTCCTCATCTCCTCACCACCGTCCATCTCCTCATCTCCTCATCTCCTCACCACCGTCCGTCTCCTCATCTCCTCATCTCCTCATCTCCTCACCACCGTCCATCTCCTCATCTCCTCATCTCCTCACCACCGTCCGTCTCCTCATCTCCTCATCTCCTCACCACCGTCCGTCTCCTCATCTCCTCATCTCCTCATCTCCTCCTCATCTCCTCATCTCCTCCTCATCTCCTCATCTCCTCACCACCGCCCGTCTCCTCATCGCCTCATCTCCTCATCTCCTCACCACCGCCCGTCTCCTCATCTCCTCATCTCCTCATCTCCGACACCACCGCCCGTCTCCTCATCTCCTCATCTCCTCATCTCCTCACCACCGCCCGTCTCCTCATCTCCTCATCTCCGCCACCACCACCCGTCTCCTCATCTCCTCATCTCCTCATCTCCTCATCTCCTCATCTCCTCACCACCGCCCGTCTCCTCATCTCCTCATCTCCTCATCTCCTCATCTCCTCACCACCGCCCGTCTCCTCATCTCCTCACCACCGCCCGTCTCCTCATCTCCTCATCTCCTCATCTCCGACTCCACCGCCCGTCTCCCGACCCCCAGACCAGTGGATAGACATGTGCCCTTTGATCAGAGAGCTGCAGCACAGATTCCCCCCCCAACGGCCTGGATGGTAACGCTCCGCCACCACCGCCCGTCTCCTCATCTCCGCCACCACCGCCCGTCTCCTCATCTCCTCATCTCCTCACCACCGCCCGTCTCCTCATCTCCTCATCTCCGCCACCACCACCCGTCTCCTCATCTCCTCATCTCCTCATCTCCTCATCTCCTCACCACCGCCCGTCTCCTCATCTCCTCATCTCCTCATCTCCTCATCTCCAACACCCCGGCCCGTTTCCTCATCTCCTCATCTCCTCATCTCCTCATCTCCTCATCTCCTCATCTCCTCATCTCCAACACCCCGGCCCGTTTCCTCATCTCCTCATCTACGACACCACCGCCCGTCTCCTCATCTCCTCATCTCCTCATCTCCTCATCTCCTCATCTCCTCATCTCCGACACCCCGGCCCGTTTCCTCATCTCCTCATCTACGACACCACCGCCCGTCTCCTCATCTCCTCATCTCCTCATCTCCGACTCCACCGCCCGTCTCCTCATCTCCTTATCTCCGACTCCACCGCCTGTCTCCTCATCTCCTCACCACCGCCCGTCTCCTCATCTCCTCACCACCGCCCGTCTCCTCATCTCCTCATCTCCTCATCTCCGACTCCACCGCCCGTCTCCTCATCTCCTCATCTCCTCATCTCCTCATCTCCTCATCTCCGACTCCACCGCCCGTCTCCTCATCTCCTTATCTCCGACTCCACCGCCTGTCTCCTCATCTCCTCACCACCGCCCGTCTCCTCATCTCCTCACCACCGCCCGTCTCCTCATCTCCTCATCTCCTCATCTCCTCACCACCGCCCGTCTCCTCATCTCCTCATCTCCTCATCTCCTCATCTCCGACTCCACCGCCCGTCTCCTCATCTCCTCATCTCCGACACCACCGCCCGTCTCCTCATCTCCTCATCTCCGACTCCACCGCCCGTCTCCCGACCCCCAGACCAGTAGATAGACATGTGCCCTTTGATCAGAGAGCTGCAGCACAGATTCCCCCCCCCCCAACGGCCTGGATGGTAACGCTCCATCTCCATTAATATGTACGACTGCAGCTCTGACATCCTGCACTCACACACCATCATCATTGGGGTCTGTGGATGTCGGTAGTTGTTTGTTTCCGACGCACCGTTCCAGCGGGCAGCGGCCGTGGCGTGGCAGAGCGCCACTTTGGACCGAGTGGCGAGAGGCGGGGACAGTACTGGAGATGAGGGGGGATGAGGGGGGACGGCATCCCCCCCTGAAATAAAAACGGTCCAAATCATCCCCCCTGTAAAACTGCCATCCCTCCTTTCCATCCCTTATGTCATTTCATCAATGAATGTGGTTTTACTGCTATTTCAACATTTAGAGTCATCACCAGAAAAATAACACCAGAAAAATAACTTATTAGACAATTTTCACCTGTTTCAAGTAAATTTTCACTTGAAAATAGTAGGAAAATCTGCCAGTGGGACAAGATTTTTCTACTTATTTCAAGTGAAAATCTACTTGAAACAGGTGAAAATTGTTGTTTTTTCCAGTGATGAGTCTTGTTTTAAATGTAATGAGATTTCTTTACTAAGATGAGACATTTTAACTATAAATAAGACAAATATTCTTGTTAAGATTTTGAGTTTTTGCAGTGATCCATTTTACTTATCCTGTGAAGGACAGAGTCATATTGATAAGTTCAGAAAAGTGTTTTTTATTGTTGTGTTTTGCTGTATTTGATGTAAGTCCAGTGGATATTTAAAGCTTACAGAAGGCTGCATTTAACTGCTGCTATGTCATTCCTGCAGTATTTCTGCAGGTGTTTTGGTCAGTGCTATTATTTGTAATATATTATATTATTTGTAATCAGCACAAATTATCTGTCCCCATATGATAAAATCCACCATCCCCCCTGAATTCCTTTTACAACTCGAGTACTGGGCGGGGATGATGAACCACGATGTGGCAGGGGGGGTAGAGCTTCTCGTTCCCGCTGCGCCAGACATGGTGATCAGTCTGCAGAATCCCCTCCGACATACGGAGCATCACATTAAAGCCCCGGCGTGCAACAGAGGCCCGGACGTTACTGTAATCGAGTCGCACCGAGGTCGGCGCCAGACGACGGCGTGATGTGATGTCACCAGGCAGGATGTAACTCCACATGACCACATGAATGTGAACGCCGCTCCAGGGACGATACTTTTAACTTAATATGAAGAGAAATACATTTTTTTTTTCATTTTATCATCATTCGAATTCGGCCAAAATCAAATTAAGACTCTTCCCAACTCGTCACGTGATGAGTCTCCGTCAGAATCAGATTTATGGTTGAGAACTGTGGGTAGATAGCGATGGATGGATGGATGGATGGATGGATGGATGGATGGATGGATGGATGGATGGATGGATGGATGGATAGACTGATGGTTGGATGGATGGATGGATGGATGGATGGATGATGGATGGATGGATGGATGATGGATGGATGGATGGATGGATGGATGGATGGATGGATGGATGGTTGGATGGATGGATAGACTGATGGTTGGATGGATGGATGGATAGATGGATGGATGGATGGATGGATGATGGATGGATAGACTGATGGATGGATGGATGATGGATGGATGGATGGATGGATGGATAGACTGATGGTTGGATGGATGGATGGATAGACGGATGGATGGATGGATGGATGGATGATGGATGGATGGATGGATGGATAGACTGATGGTTGGATGGATGGATGGATGGATAGACTGATGGTTGGATGGATGGATGGATGGATGGATGGATGGATGATGGATGGATGGATGGATGGATGGATGGATAGATGGATGGATGGATGATGGATGGATGGATGGATGGATGGATGGATAGACTGATGGTTGGATGGATGGATGGATGGATGGATGGATGGATGGATGGATGGTTGGATGGATGGATGGATGGATGGATGGATGATGGATGGATGGATGGATGGATAGACTGATGGATGGATGGATGGATGGATGGATGATGGATGGATGGATGGATAGACTGATGGTTGGATGGATGGATGGATGATGGATGGATGGATGATGGATGGATGATGGATGGATGGATGGATGATGGATGGAGGGATGGTTGGATGAATGGATGGATGGATGATGGATGGATGGATGGATGATGGATGGTTGGATGGATGGATGGATGGATGGATAGACTGATGGATGGATGGATGGATGATGGATGGATGGATGGATGGATGGATGGATGGATGGATGGATGATGGATGGAGGGATGGTTGGATGAATGGATGGATGGATGGATGGATGGATAGATGGGTGGATGGATGGATGGTTTGATGGATGGATGGATGGATGGATGGATGGGTGGATGGATGATGGATGGATGATGGATGGATGGATGGATGGATGGATGGATGGATGGATGGTCACGGATCAGTCACGTGACACGTGAATGAAGGATCATCCGTCCAGCTGGAACGATTGTGGCGGCGCCGGTAAAAATGGAGAGAAATCGTTGGCCTGGGGGGTGAGGGCCTCCTGGCCACGTGTCTGGCCCGGACCGGGTAACCGGGGATTGCCTGGGTCGCGGTCCGCCGCCGCAGGATCCCTGGCGGCTTCTTCACGGCCGCCGCCGGGGGGTGGGTTGCCTCTTTCCTACCTCTCCCCTCTGTGGGGTTGCCGGTGGCCTGGGTTCCGGGTTCTTCCTTGTCGGCCTCTGGTCTCGCGGGTGGCGGGGTTGCTCCCCCCCCTCCCCCACTATAGATGCACTTCAGGTGGAGCTTTGTTTGGTTTATTACACACACACACACACACACACACACACACACACACACACACACACACACACACACACACACACACATACATAGCCACACATACATATACACGCTCACACACACGCACACGCACACGCATGATCATATACATACACGCACACACACACATAGCCATACACACTGGCTTGTTCACCTGCATGCTGCTGTGTAGTTTTTGGGGTTAGTTAGCAGTAGCGGTAGCTTAGCTCAGACTGTGATCAGATCTCGAGATTTGGGTGGATTGCTGCTCGTGTTTTGGTCGGCTCCGTGTCAGTTTTGTGTTTCGTTTGTGGTTTTTGTTGCAGATTTCCAGTGCTCGACGTGTGCCTATGTATGTGTATGCGTATGTATGCGTATATATATGTATATATATTAAATATAGTAATAATGCACATATATATGCCATAGGTTTTTACCAGCATGGTATCAACCATTAATATGTAAAAAAAAATAAAAAATAAAAAAAAATGTAGAGAAATCCAACTCATTCTGAAACATCCCATAATTAATCCTGGCGCAACAACGTTCACAGGAAACGCTGGTGGTGGTGGTGGGGGGGGGGGCGGGGCATCCTTCACAAGAGGAGGTGAAGATGAGACGAGGACAAGTGCATGAAAATAAATGATGGTGTGAGGCGATGGATGGATGAAGGGAGGAGGAACCCAGCAGAGGTGTACAGAGGAGGGGGAAGAAGGGATGGACGTGTGCCCCCTCAGATCTGAAGGGGGCGGAGCCAGCCACCTGTAGGCTCCGCCCCCCTCAGTTTGCTATGTCACAGGACCCTGCAGGTCTGGACGGGTCCCCGAGGTTTCAGAGGTTTCAGAGTTTTTGATTCAGTCGTCACCTCAGTTGCCAGAAGTAATAGTTGTCAGCTCAAGATCACATTATAATAATATAAATAAACTGTCTGAATTTGAAGATCCGACTTTGCAGGCGTAGAGAAAAAGAGAGTGGAGGAAAGTGTGATATTTATTCATATCACGCTGAGCACGCAATGAATAAATAATCCTGCACGTGTCGCTGCCGCCTCATCCAGCAGCCCCGACCTCGACGTTCCAGCTCTCTTCCGATACCTGATACTCGCCGGCTGAGTGGGCGGGAACTTAAGAACCGGCCGTCGAGGGGTTCAGAAAAAAATCTGCATAAAAATGTGTTTTGATTACATTTCTAGTGAGAAATATATATTTTACTTATAATATTCACTCAGTGAATGTACATAATCACTCGCTTGCCCGTTGTTGTGAAGTCCTTTCAGATGTCGCCAGAATAAAGGCTGATTTATGGTTCCGCGTTACACCAACGCATAGCCTACGGCGTAGGTTACGCGGCGACGCGCGCCGTACGCCGTACCCTACGCCGTAGGCTATGTGTCGATTTAACGCAAACCATAAATCGCCGCCGATCCTCTCATCCCCGAAAACTTCGGAGCAAATTTCTTAACAGGCGTTATTTGGATAAACTGAGCCCAGGTTGGGGATCTTAACGGTTACTTTTACGCCTAAAAAAATATTAAAACTTAATGAAGTGGCATATTAACAGCGTTACAGCAGAAATTAAAACAGCTTTTATCTCTCAGCTTCCTGATATGGTGTGACGTATGTGCAAACGTAACTACGCAGTCGCTTACGTACCCGAACGTAAATCACGCAGTGACGTAGCAAGTAGGAATGGGCGATATTTTACTGTTCACGATAAACCGTCAAAAAAATTCTCCATGGTAAGAATTTGTCATCTCGCGGTAAAAATGATAAATTCCCGTTGGTGACATTTTTGTGTAAAGCCGGATTTATGGTTCTGTGTTAAATCCACGCACAACGTACGTGTGCGTGAAGGAAGGAAGGAAGGAAGGAAGGAAGGAAGGAAGGAAGGAAGGAAGGAAGGAAGGAAGGAAGGAAGGAAGGAAGGAAGGAAGGAAGGAAGGAAGGAAGGAAGGAAGGAAGGAAGGAAGGAAGGAAGGAAGGAAGGAAGGAAGGAAGGAAGGAAGGAAGGAAGGAAGGAAGGAAGGAAGGAAGGGATAAATTCCCGTTGATACGTGTTTGTGTAACAAACATGGCTGGGCTGAGTCATTACAGTTTTGCAGTACAGGTGTAACTCATTTAATTGGTTTTTATTAATTCAATTTAATTGGTGTAGTTTAGTAGTATTTAGTATCTTTTAGAGCAGTGATTTGGGGCTCCAAAGACTGAATGTGGTGATAGATTTATAGTTACAAAGGGGGAGTTGAATTGTTTGTTTTTTTTATCGTCATTTTTATCGTTATCAGGATAAATGCCAGAAATGATCGTGACACATTTTTTAGTCCATACCGCCCATCCCTAGTAGCAAGTGGTGTCCCAATCCCTAGGGAAGATTAAAAGGGCCCTACTCATTTTTAGGGCTAGTGGTAGAAAGTAGGGGGTGTATTGGGATTGGCCCTAAACCAGCAAAGAGTTGGTGCTACCTTGGAACCGGGTTTTCTGGGCCGGAGCCAGTTTTTGTCAGTGGAAACAGAAAGCCCGGTTCCAAACTCAGACCTGGCCCAGAACCAGAACCAGCTTTGGAACCGCTTTGGTGGAAAAGGGCTATCAGCTAATCCACCACTAAACCTTCCAGGTCGGCTGAACGGCTGCGATTGTTTAACTGTTGTTTTGAACATCTTCATCATGATTTGCAGCAGTAATGTGCAGCAGTGTCTTCTTCTGCTGTGTATTTTCCTGCAGGCGAGCAGCCATGGAGGCCGTGTCCTGGCTGGTGTGTCCTCTCCTCGTCCTCCTGGCCGTCCTCCCCCCCTGCCTCCCCTCCATGCTGTGTCCGAAGCGCTGCACCTGCCAGAACCTGCTGCCGTCCTACACGGTGCTGTGCGCCAAGACGGGCCTCCTCTTCGTCCCCCCCAACATCGACCGGCAGACGGCCGAGCTCCGGCTGATGGACAACTTCATCACCACCCTGAGGCACCGCGACTTCGCCAACATGTCCAGCCTGGTCAGACCAAAACACTTTATCCTTTATCCTGCTTTTCTTGTCTCGATCCCTCGCTGGCGCCTGTTTGGTCCACGTTTGTTGTGGAAAAAACCCATCAAATGCTCTTTAATACATTCTTTAAAATAACTATAACCAGTACTGGAGTTGAGGGGGGATGAGGCGGGATGGCCTCCCCCCTGAAAAAAAAAACGGTCCAAATCATCCCCCTGTAAAACTGCCATCCGCCCTTTCCATCCCTTATGTCATTTCATCAATGAATGTGGTTTTACTGCTATTTCAACATTTAGAGTCATCACCAGAAAATTAACTTATTTGACAATTTTCACCTGTTTCAAGTAAATTTTCACTTGAAATATGTAGAAAAATCTGCCAATGGGACAAGATTTATCTTCTTATTACAAGCAAAAAAATCTTGTTCCACTGGCAGATTTTTCTACTTATTTTAAGTGAAAATCTACTTGAAACAGGAGAAAATTGTTGTTTTTTCCAGTGATTAGTCTTGTTTTAAGTGTAATGAGATTTTTTTACTAAAATGAGACATTTTAACTAGAAATAAGACAAATATTCTTGTTAAGATTTTGAGTTTTTGCAGTGATCCATTTTACTTATTCTGTGAAGGACAGAGTCATATTGATAAGTTCAGAAAACTGTTTTTTATTGTTGTGTTTTGATGTATTTGATGTAAGCCCAGTGGATATTTAAAGCTTACAGAAGGCTGCATTTAACTGCTGCTATGTCATTCCTGCAGTATTTCTGCAGGTGTTTTGGTCACTGCTATTATTTGTAATATATTATATTATTTGTAATCAGCACAAATTATCTGTCCCCATATGATAAAATCCACCATCCCCCCTGATTGTTTTTTACAACTCGAGTACTGATTATAACTGGACTGAAACTGAGTGTCTAAGTTACCAACAATTCAGATTTCAGTAGATTAAATTAAAGGCAAGGCAAGTTTATTTGTATAGCACAATTCAACACAAGATAATTCAAAGTGATTTACGTCAATATTAAAAGCAGCAAGACATAATTAAAAAGTAAATAACAAATAAAATGAAATAAAATGATAAGAAAAGAATTAAAAGAATAAAAAAGCACAAGTTGTTAAAAAGTAAGGGCAGTAGAGTACAGCAGGTACATCTCATTCTTACAATGGCAAGAATCACGTTTCTATACGGTCAAAACGATGAAACAAAGGAAGAATGAAGATTTTAAGGCACAAAGGATGATTCATTCTTACGATTCGATTAGACAAAAACCTCTTTAAGTTAATATTTTTGGGGTCAGATTACCAGTCTGTACACTTAGTTGGGCCAAGGCTAAATTTTATTTTTGGTTTTGGTTTAATCAAGTGGCCAAGGCTGAATTTTCCATCTTAGTGACAGTTTTGACACCTCTGCACCCACAGGATGTGAAACAATAACTAGCTTTATACTATTAAAATCAAATCTATGAAATAAATAGAAAAAAAATAAATATCTTAAACATATTCAGAAGTTTAAACAGGGTGAAGGTTTAAAATCTACGCAGAATCAAGCTAAAACAGAACAAGTTTACAAAATAAGCAGTAACAGAGAAATAAATACATGTTTTTAACTGCTTGGCTTCATTTATAAATGGTTTAAAAACGTCTTTTGTTATTGAAAAACCCATCAAATGCTCTTTAATGTGTTCTTTTCAAATAGGATCAGAACAATAACTAGCTTTATACTATGAAAACCAAATCTATGAAATAAATAGAAATAAATTAAATTTTCTCCAGAGACCAGAACATGACCCCCGATCAATTGTTACATAAACAACGGTGGGGAAAACTCCCCTTTAGGAGGGAAGAAAACCTGGACCAGGACCTGGATCATAAGGGGGGACCAGCCAGGTAGAGCAGGAAAAGACAGATTTTCTTTTTTAAACAAAACTTTATTAAAAATATACAAACTCTCAAAGAGGATGATGGACAAATATCAATTTAAATGCAATATGAAAATAAATTTAAAAAAAAAGGGGGATTCTTGTAAGAAATACAAAAAAAAATACAAAAAAATACAATACAAAATACAAATACAAAAACAAGGCGCTCTAAGAATTAAATGAGCCGTCTGTAAGAAATGGCCAAAACTGGTACTGCAGTCACTTTCAAAATATTGTTGAGCGGCGTGTACCCTCCCCCTCCTCCCCCCGACCAGAGGTTGCCAGGTAGGCTGCAGAATGCAGCAGGAACGTAGGCTGCCATGGCTGCGATAATTAGAGCCGAGCTGGCAACCCGGATGCCGAAACAATACTGACTTGGTGATTGGGAGATAGGTGGAGGGTGGAGCTTCAGAAACAATACTGACTTGGTGATTGGGAGATAGGTGGAGGGTGGAGCTTCAGAAACAATACTGACTTGGTGATTGGGAGATAGGTGGAGGGTGGAGCTTCAGAAACAATACTGACTTGGTGATTGGGAGATAGGTGGAGGGTGGAGCTTCAGAAACAATACTGACTTGGTGATTGGGAGATAGGTGGAGGGTGGAGCTTCAGAAACAATACTGACTTGGTGATTGGGAGATAGGTGGAGGGTGGAGCTTCAGAAACAATACTGACTTGGTGATTGGGAGATAGGTGGAGGGTGGAGCTTCAGAAACAATACTGACTTGGTGATTGGGAGATAGGTGGAGGGTGGAGCTTCAGGCCAAAACAAAAAATGATAACATAAACATCAGTTGAGGGCTGCAACTCCTCTTTTTAAACTGGAATATCCTGGCTTGAGTGCTGTTGTCAGTGACATAAGTATTTGAAATGGACATGATTTTTAAATGTCTGTTGACATATCGGGGTCATTTTATGATTCGTTTTATCATTGCTCTTACATACAGCTCCTTTAAAAGGTGCATATGAATAACAAAATAAATAAATTAAGCATTTAAATTCACATAATGGAGCATAGGAAAGGAGAGGAATTATTAAATTAAAATAACAAATAACCAGCAATGTCTAGACGTATTTTACTTGCATTTTTGTTTTCTACTCTTTTGAGACATGTGAAAAAAAAATCTTAAAATCGTTAATAAAACCCCGGAAGGAGGGTTTACAATTTCTCCATTTGGCATAATGAATATGGTACTTACCCAGTAACAAAATTATATTAATAACATCAGAAACAGAAATTTCCAAATCATCCATGAAGAAAATAATATGGCTTAATTCAAAAGGTGGAACATTATTAATTTAAAGAAATATCAAATTGTGTATCTCTGTCCAGAAACAATGAGACAAGGGACATTGATAAAACAAATGATCCAGTGTTTCTTCATCCTTTTTGCAGAAGGAACATGGATCTACCTCAAATTAAAAAAAATTTTTTAAGAAATTCTGCCACAGGAAAAGATAGCAAAGAGAAAATGAAGAACAGAGAGAGGAGCGATACAGATATGTATATTTTAGTATTAATGATCGTTAACTGGAGAGATTGGCCGCAGTTACATGATGTTTTTTAATTCGGAATTAATTATTCCGAATTAAATAATTCCGAATTAAACAATTTTCCTTCGAGTTTACATGGAAATAGTAAATGGAATTAAACACATTTGATCGGCTTTATCAAATTCCTCTACAGGTCTGGGGGTTGGGAAGGGTTCTGATTGGATAGGGGGGCGGACCGAAAGTTACGACTACCGGAAGAAAAACAAACTTACTCGATTAGCAACAACATGGAGGTCCACATTATTAGCATCCTTTTTGGATTTGTTTTGATTTTATTTTTAAATAAATCGTCTCTGCCCTTGACCACCATTTACTTTGTTTTGAAAATATATATAATATATAATATAAGCGTCATGGAGACAGACTGGCGAGCAGCGCAGAAAGACCGGAATTAATTTAAAGCGGAATGAGTGTATACATGATCACAGAATTATTCTATTCAGATTTAAAATTGGAATAAACCAGCCACTTACTTCGGAATTAAGTTTAATTCGGAATTAGGTGTTTACATGGTCATTTTTTCCAAGAATTTGGAACAGCTGCTGAATGTGGTGGAAGGAGAACTGAAAAATGTGAAGGCATGGTTTGATATCAATAAGTTATCATTAAACCTAACTAAAACTAAGTTCATAATTTTTGGCACTAGAAAAAAAAAATCATATAACAATTAAAATTAGTGGTATGGAAATAGAAAGAGTATATGAAAATAAGTTCCTGGGGGTAATAATTGATGATAAACTTAGCTGGAAATCACACATAAATAGTGTAAAATCAAGAATGTCTAAAACCCTAGCAATAGTAAATAAAACAAATTATTTTTTCTGTCAAAGAGCACAGTTTTTAATGTATAACTCACTCATAGTTCCATACATAACTTATTGTGTGGAGATATGGGGTAACACCTATAAAACAAATACAAACCCTATTTTTCTATTACAGAAAAGAGCTTTAAGGATAATTAATAAAACCGACTATTATGAACCAACAAATAATCTTTTTATTAAATATAATATCTTAAAATTCCATGATATAGTAGAGCAGAAAACTGTTTTATTTGCCTTTAAAGCCCAGCAGAAACTGCTTCCAA
This sequence comes from Cololabis saira, assembly GCF_033807715.1. NCBI lineage: Eukaryota > Metazoa > Chordata > Actinopteri > Beloniformes > Belonidae > Cololabis > Cololabis saira. The sequence continues at coordinate 46,004,583 of NC_084590.1, forward strand.
ACTGCATTCAGGACCTGTTCCAGATAAAAGAAACCCGCTATGACCTGAGGGGGAAACTCATGTTTGAGGTAACGACAGCAAGAACAAATATTAAAAAGAGATGTACATCAGTTAAGGCAAGAGAAATTTGGAATAGTTGTAATAACAACCTAAAAATGTGTCGCTCTATCGTCAAGTTTAAGAAATTGTTTAAAGAAAATATTGTAAATAAATATAAAACACTATAATTATAAAGTATACTATCAAAAACATTCTAGGATGTGAAATGTCAATTTTATATTTTGTCATACTTATTTTTTTTTCTTCTTTATGTATTGTTTGTTTTCACTGAGTAAAAGTTAATGTCTCATATTTTTGCTGATCAAAAGAAAAAAGGGTAGGCACTATAAGCTACGGCTTCAGCCTACACCTTTTCGGCAAAAGAAATGTTGTTTTTTTTTTTCCTTTTCATCTTGTTCTGTACAAGCCGAAATAAAGATTCATAACTAACTAACTAACTAACTAACTAAAATTTTTACTAATTTTAAATCGGATTTAATTTTAATTCTGAATTAGAGAGGAATTAAAAACGCTATTAACGTCATGCAAGTAACAGAATCCTGGAAAAGCATCAACAAATGACACGTGTGTAACTTCCAGTTAAGGCTGATTTATGGTTCTGCGTTACACCAACGCAGAGCCTACGGCGTAGGGTACGCGGCGACGCGCACGTACCTTGCGCGTCGCCGCGTACCCTACGCCGTCGATTTAACGCGGAACCATAATTCAGGCTTCATGCTGCTGGCTGACGCGCTCACAGGCTTGAATGAGCAGGAGGCTGGACGAGGGGGGGTTACTTTTAAGTGTGACTTTAGAATATTAAACAGGTAAAATACAAGAAAATATTGACGGTGGCCAAACTAATTGTAAACACAGGTCGCACACATGACGCTGGTGAGTTTCTGGTGCATAATGTGACGTTCTGAAGCTTAAATCTCCGTTTTCCTCCGTTTTCCTCCGTTTAGACGCAAACGTGAAAACTGAGTTTTTGAAAATCTCCACTTTGGCCGGAGTTTTCAGAAATGATCGTTTTTGGGGGCTTTGAGCTGCGTTTTCGTGTAAACGAACGGCCAAAACGCATGAAAACGCCTCCGTTTTTGCTCCGTGTAAACGGGGCCTTAGGCCTAAGAAAAACTAGGGTATTCTGGGAAACTTCAGGACATGGACTACGTTTACATGCAGTCAAAATTCGGGTTATTGCTAATATTCCGGTTACTGAAACATTCTGAATATTCCGTTACATGGTAATTAATCATTCGGGATATCTGGATCAAACCAGCGACGCACGGAGAACGTGATGATGGAATTACCGTCATTTCCGCTTCATCTTCTTGTATCCAAATTCAAAACAAATGCTGCTTCGCGCAACTTTTCGCTCACCTTCTTTTAAATCTGGCTATCCCGGTACTTTCTACCGTCTACAAATGCAGAAATGTTCATATCCTTCATTACATTTATGAAGTGATTAGTTTCCTCCTGGTCTTGTGTTTCTCCGTGTTTATAAGAACTTCCTGGACTCAAAAGACCAGGATTCCTTGTGAACAGAACATGAGCAGAAAAACAAATTCCTGTTCCGTTTGATGGGGATATTCTGTTTGGCGTTTACATGACCCAATATTATTGGAATAAGGAATTATATTATATTATTAACATACAGTGCAAACAATGACAAAGGACGACATCAGTGTGTGTGTGTGTGTGTGTGTGTGTGTGTGTGTGTGTGTAAATCTGATGATGAAAGTAGATACATAAATTGAGAATATTAATTTGAGAGTAAACAAATAAATAATTATATAGAGTGGTGTAGCACGATATCATATAAATATAGCATAATAATATATATTAATATCCTAATATAACATCATTTTTATAAAATATTATAACATATAACCAAATGATATCACCATACTATAATATATAACAATATAATAATACTATAGTTTAACATTTCATGAGATTTCATAACGTAATATAATAATACACTATGAAACAATATATCATGATAATGCCAGGAATAAAAAAAAAAAAAAAAAAAAAAAAAAAATACATGACCAAATTTTCACGTTAGAATAGGAGTAACCCAGGGGTCATATTCAGGTTTTTAAAAACCGGAATATGAGCAAATTCGGGTTATTCAAAGGGGTTATTGGTGTTTACATGGCTGTGCAAATTTGGGTTATTGCCAATATTCGGGTTTTAAAAGTCTTATTGACTGCATGTAAACGCAGTCATGGAGGACTCGAGGAAGGTCCGGGAAAGTGGGTTCAATAGTCCACATGAACTCTGCAGATGCAGGAAAAGCGTGTCAGCGTGGGAACTTTACAGCGAGGAGCTTGACATTTGATTCAGATGTTTCCTGCAGAGCCTCAAGGAACATCTGATGATCCCCGCCGCACTCATGAACGTTGGGAAACGCCAACATCCTGGTATTTAATCACCAAACAGAGACGCTCGTCACAGCCGGAGGCCTCGCGGTTTCCTCTCCGCCGAGCTGAACATGTTTGCTGACTCGCACAGAGGCGCCGCTTTTAATCATTTAGCGCCGGCAGAAAGCCGCAGTCGTCCCCGCTGATCGCGGCACGTTGACCTTTTCTCTCTGTTAATACAAGATGTTTGCACATCTTTCACACTCGTGATGTTTGGCCAGAGGCTTCCTGCAAAGCTCCTCGCTGCTCCGGCGTTCTGTTAACAAATACCAGGCTGATATTTCAACTATTTTAGTTCCAAGCTTCAACGATTCTCACAGTTATTCCTGATAGCAGTTCATGTACTCTTTCTACACTTGAGAGCACATGGTTGGGCGTCTGAAACCATGGGAACCTCAGAAACAGGGGCAGATCTACAGGGGGGTGGATGCTTTCAGTACAAAAACGTTGATCTTTTTTTGTAATCAACTGTTTTTTATTATTTTGTTGATGCATACAATTACCGTATTTTCTGGACTATAAGCCGCTACTTTTTTCATAGGTTTTCAACCATGCAGTTTATACAAACATGCAGCTATTCTGTAGATTTTTCTTCCACTGCTAGGGGGCGCTCTAACCGGAATTAGAATCAAAACTAAGACAAGATAAATGCAAAGAAGAATACGCTACTTCTTCTTTAGCAGATATAAGCAGATATAAGTAGGTAGAAGCAGATTTCAAAAAGATAAATAGATAAATAAATACCGGTTATTTTCTCTTGGTTCTGTCCCTTTTTAATCAGCAAAGTTGCTGCCGTGTTAAAAGACACTGTTAGGAAAGGATCTATTTAGGTACAAACATGTACATCATTTACAACATAAATATGGGTCCCGTACCAGGAATTCTTGCCACTGAAAGTTCCATATGTAAAATGTCCATAAACATGTTGGTGGATGATGTGGTGGTTTCCATCGAAGAGCAAGCACTTTTTTAGCGACTGTTAATCCTGCCAGATACACAACTTTTCCTTTGAAATGTAAATTTGACTGAGAGTCATCATTAATCAGGAGCCTTTCCAGTCACATTGGATAAATATATATATATATATATATATATATATATATATATATATATATATATATATATATATATATATATATATATATATATATATATATATATATATATATATATACTGATTTTTTTGTCAAAACATGTGAAGGAATGATCCTGTTGTGTTACTTGAACAAAAACTGCAAAGTGGAGATTGATTTTGTTCATTGCATGTTGTTTATTTGGTGTTAAATAAGTTCTATGCAGAAAGTTAAAATGAATAAACTGGTGATTAGGATTTTTTGTTAAGTTTTAAGTGAAAATGTGTTTCCAGGGTAATTTGTCACAGATTAGATCAGTCTGCCAACGTGACTGAAAAGTAAGGTTTTTATATGTCGACTTGAGAAGTCATTCATACAATGATGAAGCTAACAACGTTGATCTTTCTTAACATAAAGTTTTCTTCTGTCGAGGAGAAGCTGGTTGAAAGTCCTTTTTCTTAAAGGCGTCTTATTTCCCTCAAGAGGTTTTTGCTGGAGGAAGGAAAAGCGTCTGGTCTTATATATTATGCAGTCGGAGTGTTAATGTTGGCGGCGTCCATACCGCCCCCCGCCAGCAGAGGGCACCATCCTGCCATTTTGATGTTTTTGATGTTAGTTTTATAGATATATTTGGATCCCCAGTAACTATAGCAAAACTGCAGCTATTCTTCCTGGGGTCCGACACAATACACAGTTGTAATGTATTACAACAAAAACTTAAAAAGCAAACCTAAAGAGGTATAAAAAAAGAAAGGAAAAACAGAAAATAAAGAAAAAATAAAAAGTTATTCCGTTTAACATTTAGATATAAATAAAAACAATACATATTCATACATTTTATAACATCAATACATTCAAACAATGTAACCATTTTTAATAAATATTCATTTATTTATATTATATATATATATATATATATATATATATATATATATATATATATATATATATATATATATATATATATATATATATATACACACACATACCCATATACTATCTACATTATTTATTTATTTAATAATAGTTAAATACATTTTATGTATCTATTCATGTCACCATTGTGACATGAATAGATAGATATCATCTTATTCTTAATTTTTTCAATCTTATTTGTTATTTACTGTCTAATTATGTCTTGCCGCTTTTAATATCAATGTAAAGCACTTTGAATTACCTTGTGTTGAATTGTGCTATATAAATAAATTTGCCTTGCCTTACCATTGTGACGCCAAGGGCTATGGAGTGAAAATTGACTAAAAACATTTGTGCGTATTATTAGATTTGTGCGTATTATTAGATTTGTGCGTATTATTAGATTTGTGCGTATTATTAGATTTGTGCGTATTATTAGATTTGTGCGTATTATTAGATTTGTGCGTATTATTAGATTTGTGCGTATTATTAGATTTGTGCGTATTATTAGATTTGTGCGGAACTTGCTTGTTACGGACAAAACGATAATCATGATTTTAAAAAAGCCTCCTACAAACACATTGTTAAATATGCGTGCACAAAGCCACAGATTCACACAAATCTTTTCTCCAAGAAGTCTCACATGTACAGACTCATCTGTACGTGGTGCATTTAAGGACTGGTGGAAAGCTGGGTCATCTGAGTTTTTATCCGAGTCATCAGCATTATTTCCCTTGATACTTGGTTACCTTTAAACTTGTAACGAACTGTGAACAATTGTGGGCCTGAGTAAGAAATAATATCCCTGCACCCCATGGTTATAAAACATTTACTTTGTCATAATCTATAATTCCTTACATGGACAGAAATGCATTTATGAGCCTTACAAATGTAATAAGATATTTTAAAGCGATGGTGGCTCAGGAAAAACAGACGTTCAAATCGGGAGGTGAGAAGACGGTGATGACGGCATCACGGTGGTCTAAGTTGGTCTGAAGTAGATTTACCTACTTAGGGTAGAACATAGGCGCCGGAACCGTGGGTGCTTCGGGGCCCGAGCACCCACGGAGATGGCCGAGCACCCACGGGGAGAGCAGAGTAGGGGAGCCCCCATGTCAACAATCACTGATTGGCTAAAGCGGTTTTCAAATAGAGGGCGCACAGCTGCCGCGGGCTTTCCCATTCAAGTGTATGTGCTGCCGCTGCGCAAGAGCGCAGGGTCTGACGCCGAGGTCGGCGGCGCAAAGCGGCTTTCACCTAGAACTCGGTTTACGCCCCGGGTGGGCGCAGACTCGGCGCAGAGCCTGCGCGCATACACCTGCGTACACATTTGTTGCAAGTTGCTTGGCGACCGAAAAAAAGTTTTTCCGGTCTGGCGCCGTTTTCCCATTCACTTGGACGTACAGTAGCTACAGCTCGGTTTGCAAAATGCATCTGTCCCTGATTCAAAGAAAAGCCCTGGCTTTAGTTCTTCTGAGGAGGAGGAGGAGGAGACGAGCAGCAGGAGCAGCAAGGAGGGGATGGGTCCATGAAATCCTCATGAGAACACAGGATTTGGGGGAATACAGGCTCGGGAGCTACAGCTCCATGATGGACAGGCCTACTTCAGGCTGAATCATATTTTATTAAAAAACCTTTCTGAACTATGTTGTTGTTTTTTAGCTCATGTCAGTCATTTTAGCGGACCTGTAGTGCTTCAGTTTGCAAAAGTATTGACACGTGGTCTTTTCATAACCATATATTGATCAATGATTCAATTGATCCCCAGATGAGGCATGGAAATGCTATATTTTATTTTAAATTTACATTTTATTGTTAAAAGAGCAAAAGAATATCACATTTCTACCACTTTTAAACACACCAGGTGTGTCCAAATTCTGGGAGATTTCTCTCCACTTTTGTCCCTTTTTATTGATGTCCCGATAGGCCTGCAGTCTCATCCCACAGCTCCTCATAGACTCACAGCCAAGATCATTCTTTCTTCCATCTTGATCGTCTCTGATCTACAACCTGCAACATTTTTTTCTCCCTCCACCTTCTCTCCTATTGGACACCGCCGAGATGTTGTCACTGGGCGCACGGTGAAATAAAAAAAAAAACAATTCTACTGTTGTAGATGCATGATCAAGATGGAAGAAAGAATGATCTTGGTTATGAACTATAGAACTATAGCCTCCTTTTTCTCAGATGAACACCCGAATTTGTTTAGAATTTGATTATTATTTGTGTGTGTGTGTGTGTGTGTGTGTGTGTGTGTGTGTGTGTGTGTGTGTGTGTGTGTGTGTGTGTGTGTGTGTGTGTGTCTGTGTGTGTGTGTGTGTGTGTGTGTGTCTGTGTGTGTGTGTGTGTGTGTGTGTGTGCGTGCGTGCGTGCGTGCGTGCGTGCGTGCGGTGTTCATGTCCGTTACCGCTGTTGAATCTACGTTGCTGAATTGCTGAATCTCGTGCAAAACGACACTACATGACATTCAGCACCCACCACCAAAAACATAATTCGGCGCCTATGGGGTAGAATATTAAGCATCAACGGAAATAACGCTGGACTCAGATAAAAACTCAGATGACCCAGCTTTCCACCAGTACTTAAATGCACCATGTACGGACGAATCTGTGAGGCTTCTTAGAGGAAAGAGTCTCAAAACCATTTGTGCATATCTATAGCTTTGTGTGTGTGGCGATTCATGCATGTGTATTTAACGATTTGTGTGTGTAGGAGGCTTTTTGAATTCGTAATTATCATTTTGTCCGTAACATCCAGAAAGTTACCCAAACACAAATCAAGAGCTACGCACACACAAATGTTTTGAGTCGATTTTCTCTCCATAAAGGACCATCATAAATTAAATAAGCCAATAAAAAGACCTTTCAAAGTGAAGTAAAAGAATAGTTAATCCAGAGTTCAGTGGTGTTTTAGGGGAAAGTAGCAAAACAGCCACCTGAAAAACAAAGTCTGCAGAGTCCAGTTAGGCAGCACTGGGTTTAATGTGCCGTTCTCACGCGGTTTATCTTGACTGCCACACATTAAACAAAAAAGAAAAGAAAAATCAAGGTTGAAAACGTGATTATCAACTTTAAAGGGCATCTGACAACCTGGCAGTTCAATCCCCACCGGCCCGACGGTCGTTCAGGCCAAATGTTGTAGTGACCTTTAATCTCTGAGGAACAGACGAAGTGACACTTGCAGGGACGGTGAAGAATCTGATTAACTTTAACGGGGGAACGTTTGGCCGTGAGGTTGAACCTGCGTGGTCTCTCTGCCCCCACAGATCCACCTGACCCTGAGCAGGAACACCATCAGCCAGATCCGGCCCTACGCCTTCGCCGACCTGCAGGATCTCCACGCCCTCCACCTGGACGCCAACCGCCTCACCGCCCTGGACGACTCGCACTTCCAGGGCCTGGTGAACCTGCGGCACCTCATCCTGGCCAACAACCAGCTGCACAGCATATCGGAGGGAGCCTTCCAGGTAGGAACGTGTGCATGACCACTCCTAGAACAACCTGAAAGATGCTGCATGTTCGTTTGTTTGGTGCACCATAAGAAAACCAGTGAACCCAATCAGAGTTATTACAAACTTTATTATAACATGCACAATGTTTTCCGGCCGGAGGTTCACTTTTCTCAAACCACAAAGGCAGGAGAAAAATGCACACCGTGGTCATGGATCCAGTAGTATTTATACTAAAAAGGGAGGTTTTCTTCGTACGTAAACCCAATCTGACAAACGTATCAGACCTTCAACCGTATGTCCCTGTTTATTGCTTCCTACTTAAGATGTCAACCCAGATAATGGATAAGACCCATCAGTGTTAAAATCTGTTTCTCTTCATTGTCTTCACCTAACGAAGAGTAAATATCTGAACTATTTCAACAGCCTACTCATAAAACAGGAGTTGACCCTGCACATACAGAAAAACCGCCAGTGTAGAATCTTATAGAAAAACCCTTCAAACTCTTAAACAATTTCACAAAAACCTTAAAAGCTTTTATTATTTTACCTCTTTTCTGATCATTTTATTTCATTTCATTTGTTATTTAAGCATACTCTTAAATTAAATACGAATCGGCACAGATTACTTTTGTAATACTGTATTTGACCCGGTCTTTGTACGTTTTTACTGTATAGGAACGTAATTCTTGCCATTTTTAGAATGAGACGTACCTGCTGTACTCTACTGCCCTTACTTTTTAACAACTTGTGCTTTTTATTATTTTACCTCTTTTCTTATTGTGTCTGATGTGGTGGACCAGGTCTCTGTAGGATCTATATATCCTGATCTATAGTCCTTAACTCCTCCCCTTTTCTGCTTCCTGCATGTTGCTTTTAACCAATGTGATTCAATTCATGCAGAAGAAAAAGAAAAGAAAAGCTGGTGCCAGAAGAATTTGTTTTGTTAATTAGATTTTATATTAGAATTTAATCTGGGGAAATTGGACTATTTCTCAGCGTGAGGTAAATAAATCTGCAAAGACACAATGGGCCCGTTTGCCCTCAGGCCTTCATGCAAATCCCATCCCAGTACGTTAATTCAAAACTAATCACGGTTGTGCTACAAAAAAACCGGGCGTCGCCGCGGCGACAGGAAACTTAGAATCATTTTAAAAAATAGAATCCTCCAGATCGAGGATGCAGGAGTCGTCATAGGACCCGTTTATAGGCCGTTTATCAGGATTCCTGGTTGGAAAGTTACGGCAACGTCTTTAAAAGCTCCCCAGGATTGATGGCGAGGGTGGAGGCTTTAAAATAAATAATAAAAAAAGACATAAAGTACCTGCGCCCCCTCCCTCCAGAGAGCCCTGAAATAATGTTTCTGCCTCATTTCCCGGTTCCTGTCCTTTCTCAACTCATTAAACGCTGAAAATGTCCCGGCCCCCGGACCGGGTTCTCAGGGACGGGGAGGAACCGGACCAGAACTCTGGACCCGGACGAGGCTGGAGCCGATCCGGCTCCGGCCCGGTCCACCAGGGAGGTCCGGCGAGGGCCTGGGAGACGCTTTTATTAGGGCTCATTCGCTCATGTGGAGGCTGTTAAATCACCCGTGCGGCCACTGCTCATTTATTTTTATTCAGTTTTAGTTTTATTAAGGCCTCATATTACAAAAGAAGGATTGAAGACATCAATCTGCTCTTTAGCGTCAGATCAGCTGAAGGTCGTTTGATCGGAGGTTCTTCCTTCATGCGATCCTCTCCCCAGCGAGGTACCGGGCCGCGGTTCAGTTCCTAGTGACTTTCTTGATATGTATTGTTTTATTCTTCTTACCATTCTTACCATTCAGCATCTCGCTGTCTTTTACTGCTGGACGAGAAGTAGGCCTACCATATTTTCCGCAGTACAAGGCTAAAATACCTAAAAGGCTTTAATTTTCTCAAAAACGAGCAGTGCGCCTTATATACAGAGCTGGTAGAGTAGCCAAAAATTGTACTCAAGTAAAAGTACTGTTACTTCAGAATAATATGACTCAAGTAGAAGCAAAAAGTATTCATCCAAATAATTACTTGAGTAAAAGTAAAAAAGTACTTGGTGAAAAAACTACTCAAGTACTGAGTAACTGTTGATTAACGTCTGATTAATTTTTTTAACAAAACCATTCAAACAGACAAAAGTACAAAATAATCATCTTCAGGCAAATTAAATCAATAAAATGATCAAATAAATTAAAATGAATAAAAAATGAAAAATAGCTTAAATTAAAATAATCTTAAAGTAAATTCAAGTACTTTAATAAATAATAAAATAAAAAAATAATAACAGAATAAAGAAATAAATTAAGCACAAGTAGCACAAAATTTTACTTTTCTTTTTTAACCAGGCAGAACTAGAACAAACATGAACTCATAGAAACTCTGTGTGTGTTTGAGTCTGTGTAAATGTGACAAAACATGCAAAAACTAACATTTTTCCCAAAGAATCACTCAGTGATGTCATGAGATTGACGCGTACGCGGATAAAAGGGATAAAAGAAAAGTAACAGCTCAACGTAGCCTAATGTAGCGGAGTAAGAGTAACAGTTTCTTCTTCACAAATCTACTCAAGTAAAAGTAAAAAGTATAGTGATTCAAAACTACTCCTAAAAGTACAACATTTCCCAAAACTTACTCAAGTAAATGTAACAGAGTAAATGTAACTCGTTACTACCCACCTCTGCTCGTTACACAAACAAAGAAACATTTCAGAAGCGTTTTATTTCTGCAGAAACACAGTTTGGTTCTAACTTGTGAGTGTGACTGAGGTTGCAGGTGAAGCTCACGGTTCCCGCCTCTGTCCCACCGACCCCCGACCCCCCCGCAGGACTTCCTGGAGACTCTGGAGGACCTGGACCTGAGCTACAACAACCTGGTGGACATCCCCTGGGACACGGTGGCCCAGCTGGCCAGCGTCAACACGCTCAGCCTGGACCACAACCTCATCGAGAACGTCCCCGAGGGAATCTTCTCCAACCTGCACAAGCTGGCCAGGTGAGGGTCGGTCCTGGTTTAGAGACCACCTGAGGTCCTCTACAGACCACTAGGGTCCAGATCCAGACCTGCAGGTCTGGATCTGGACCTGCAGGTCCTCTACAGACCACTAGGATCCAGATCCAGACCTGCAGGTCCTCTACAGACCACTAGGGTCCAGATCCAGACCTGCAGGTCCTCTACAGACCACTAGGGTCCAGATCCAGACCTGCAGGTCCTCCACAGACCACTAGAGTCTGATCATAGACATAAATAAAGGCTAGATGACTCGTCCGCGCTGCTGCGACGTCGTCACACGGCGGCCATCTTGCCACAGGAGACTCGCTCACTCATAACATTGTGTTTAATGGTGCATGTATAGAAATACTGATTTAATATAAATACCATGTCATAGCTATCTGTTTCTGGTTATTTTCATATAAAAGTACGTTTTTCAATGTTCATAATTATTCACAAGTATGCAGTGTCATAACTACATCTCTGACGTTCATAGAAAACCAAACTGTTTGAAAATCTGTTGAGAATTGAGCAAGTTAAGGTTGTTTAAGCAGTACATGCACCATTAAACACAATGTTATGAGTGAGCGAGTCTCCTGTGGCAAGATGGCCGCCGTGTGACGACGTCGCTCTGCATTGGCAGCAGCGCGGGCGAGTCATCTAGCCTTTATATATGTCTATGAGTCTGATTCAGGACCTGCAGTTCCATTACTGGCCACTAGGTTAAAATGTCCAACTTTGCAGTCGGACATTGACATTTACATCAGTTTTTCATCCTCTTTCATCAGTTCTTTTTGTTGATGAACTTAACCTGTGAAATAAGTTGGTGTCAGTTTGGTTACGAGTGTAAAAGCGTCATCTTTACACAAAGAACTTAAATGTCATCTAACGGCGTTTCCACAATTTACTGACACTCCAACTATCGACATCTTATTGATCGTTATTCTGGCGTTTTGGAGAACGTCTAATCATTTGCAGCTGCGTTTGCAAAAATACAACAACAACAACATGTAAGCCCAATTAGCAGGAATCAATCCTGATTACGTCGATGTGCAGGAAGAATGGATTTTTCTGCAGAGAGACGACATCTGCCGAGTGTGTGTGGGATTTATGGGAGAACACACACGCACATTAGCACATACATTAGCACACACATTAGCACTCCCCCACCCCCCGCTGCTGCACATAACATGACATAATTGAAATCTGTTAATTTCCCATAAACACTGCTGCACCGTTTCTGCAGGGAGTCTGGAGGAGAAAATACCACCTTAACCGTTAGCCGCTTCGTTAGCCGCTTCGTTAGCCGCTTCATTAGCCGCTTCGTTAGCCGCTTCGTTAGCCGCGCCGTTAGCCGCTTCGTTAGCCGCGCCGTTAGCCGCGTGGTTAGCCGCTTCGTTAGCCGCTTCGTTAGCCGCTTCGTTAGCCGCTTCGTTAGCCGCGCCGTTAGCCGCTTCGTTAGCCGCGCCGTTAGCCGCGTGGTTAGCCGCGTGGTTAGCCGCGTGGTTAGCCGCCAACCATCCATCCATCCATCCAACCATCCGTCCATCAATCCATCCATCCATCATCCATCCACCCTCCATCCATCCATCATCCATCCACCATCCATCCATCCATCCATCATCCATCCATCCATCCATCCATCCATCTATCATCCATCCATCCATCCATCATCCATCCATCCATCCATCATCCATCCACCCTCCATCCATCCATCCATCCATCATCCATCCATCCATCCATCCATCCATCCGTCCATCCATCCATCCATCCATCCATCCATCCATCATCCATCCACCCTCCATCCATCCATCCATCCATCCATCATCCATCCATCATCCATCCATCCATCCATCCATCATCCATCCATCCATCATCCATCCATCCATCCATCCATCATCCATCCATCCATCCATCCATCATCCATCCATCCATCCATCATCCATCATCCATCCATCCATCCATCCATCCATCCATCATCCATCCATCCATCCATCCATCCATCCATCCATCATCCATCCATCCATCCATCCATCCATCATCCATCCATCCATCCATCCATCATCCATCATCCATCCATCCATCCATCCATCGTCCATCCATCCATCCATCCATCCATCCATCCATCCATCCATCGTCCATCATCCATCCATAATCCATCCATCCATCCATCATCCATCCATCATCCATCCATCATCCATCCATCATCCATCCATCCATCCATCCATCCATCCATCCATCCATCCATCCATCATCCATCCATCATCCATCCATCCATCATCCATCCATCATCCATCCATCCATCCATCCATCCATCCATCCATCCATCCATCATCCATCCATCATCCATCCATCCATCATCCATCCATCCATTCATCCATCCATCCATCCATCCATCCATCCATCCATCCATCCATCAATGCATCCATCCATGAATGAAGCATCGAGCAAGTCTCTCCTTCCTTACAGGGAAGAAAAGAAAGGATGGAGCGAGCAGAGTTTTATACGACTGATATCGATCAGTTTCCGCCAGCCGGAGGAATCGGCTGAGGGGTTTTCATTACTGGAGGTGTCATTCCTGGGGACAGATCTCCGATTTATAAACCTCCTGCAGGCCTTTATGATTCTTTTAGCTCCATTCTGATAAATATAAAAAAAAGAGAGAGAGAGAGAGAGGGAGCGCATCGGGTTGAAAGGATTTAGTCATTTCTCTTCTCATTTAGTGTTTTCATCTTGCCCATCTTCTCGTTCCCTCCTCCTCCTCTCTCACCTCTTAACTCGGCCTCCCACCTGATTGATCCCCGTCTCCTCCACTCCCACTTCACTCAGAGCATCACCACGACAACCATAAACTCTCTTTTCAAGAAGTGAGTCACCAGTGTTTCCCCTCCTCCGTCTGCTCGCGACGTCTCCATCCATCTGAACTCGCCACCACTTTAAAGTCCATGTTGGCTTTTATTTTGAAATAATTAGAAACCTGCGGGCTGTTTTCTACGGAAGAGTATCAGGGCCAGGCAGGAGAAAAATAAAAATAATATTTTAGAGGAGGAAGATTTTTTTTCATTATGCATTTTGAGAAAAAAGTCCAAATGTCGAGATTAATGTTGATGTACAATTGCGAGAAAAAAGTCGAAATTTCGTGAAAAAAGGCGAAATTTCGACTTTATTCACGAAATTTTGATTTTTTTCTCGACATTTCAACTTTTTTCTCAAAATTCTATTTCAACATTAATCTCGACATTTCGACTTTTTTCTCGAATTTTCGACTTTTTTCTCGAAGTGCACAATAAAAAAAAAATCTTGCCCTCAAAATATTTTTTCTCCTGCATGGCCCTAATATTCTTCCGTAGAAGAGTATTAGTGTCAGGCAGGAGAAAAATAAAAACATTTTTTTTCATTAAGCACTTCGAGAAAAAAGTCGAAATGTCGAGAATAATGTTGAAGTACAATTTTGAGAAAAAAGTCAACATTTTGTGAAAAAAGTTGAAATAATAATAGAAAAATTGCAAAATTTCGACTTTATTCTTGCAATTGTATTTCAACATTAATCTCGACATTTCGACTTTTTTCTCGACATTTTGACTTTTTTCTCAAAGTGCACAATAAAAAAAATCTTCCCCTCTCAAATATTTTTTCTCCTGCATGGCCCTAATACTCTTCCTTACATTAAAGATAAAGACATTGAAGGTATCAAAAAACATTTGCTAAATAAAAAAGTGAAATGAAATGAAATATAACGAACCCGCCTCTGTGTTTCCAGGCTGGACATGACGTCCAACAAGCTGAAGAAGATCCCGCCCGACCCGCTGTTCCTGCGCATCCCGGTGTACGCCAAGATGAAGGGCTCGCCCCTCACGGCGCTGGTGCTGCGCTTCGGCGGGAACCCGCTGCACTGCAACTGCGAGCTGGTGTGGCTCCGCCGGCTGACCCGGGAGGACGACCTAGAGACCTGCGCCTCGCCCAACGAGCTGGCCGGCAAGTACTTCTGGACCATACGAGAGGTTCGTCAAAGCACTAAACCAGTTCATCGTCAGCAAATGTGAGAACGTCTATGACAGGGGTGGCTAGGGGTGTAACGATACACTAATCTCACGGTACGGTACGATGCACGATATTGAGGTCACGATAACGATACGATATCATAGCAGTATTTTTTTAACAACCCTGAATGAGGAACATTGAGGAACAAAAAATGGTCTTTGGAATGGAAAGACACAAAATACAAAACAATGCTGTACATTTGCCCTATTGTTCCAGTTTGTAATGCTTTATAACTGTTTAAGCTTTAAAGAGAAAGCCAGGCCAACCATTTTCCACAAACTGAACTAAAAGTAAATGTCAGGTTTGCATTATGCATCTTCAGTTTCATACAAGTACAAATATTTTGCCACAAACTGAATAGTTTCTCTCATGTATGACTTGACTTTTTTTCTTTTCCAGAAATTGAACAACTAAAATTAAATAAATAAATAAAAGTAAAGACTTAAATGTGGCGGGGGCGTCTTCTATTGCTACGTTTGTTCTCCATTCTACTTGTAAATCCTACGCACACACTCCACTGAAACAACAAAAAAAGGAAAGATGGAGAGGGGGGTGTGGTGCAGATTAGTCACCCACTAGCTCAGAGCGCCCTCTTGTGTTAAAACAAAATCACTACATTAAAAAAAGAAATCAGCGTCTGCTTGTATTGACTGGATAGATTTGTCCCAATATCACGCTACAGTTTGTCACCTCCACGACACGTATCGTGACGTTTTTGTATCGCGAAATTTCGTGGCACAATTTATTGTTACAACCCTAGGGGTGGCCAACCAGTCACAGGTAAAGAGCCACAATTGGTTACTGTGTTACTGCAAAGAGCCACATCAACTACCCCATCGCTCACTCCCTGCTCTCTCTGAGACATAAAAATACCATTATAAAACGGAAAGGTGAAATCCTGCAATCTGATTGGTTGTTAACTGTGGTATAATGAGCATATACCACGGCTTCTATTCTAAAGCCTTATCACAACATATCATTCCTCATCAGGAAAGCAACAATGTATCCATGACAACAACCAACTGTTACATATTTTTTGAAGGTTACAGCAGGTAGCAAAAAGTAGCTGGTGTTAAAGTTTATTTTTTATTTTCGTTAACAATTAATTAGGCATGTTCACGGTAAACTTTGATCTCCGGGGAGAGCTAACGATGGATGAATGGATTGAGGAGTGTCTGTCTCCGGAAAAAAAGACTAGTAAAAGATGACATGCAGAGCTACATCTGGAGAGATGGGGCTATTTTTTTACTGGATAATATGTATTTCTGATTAATTAAAAACGACATAAAATAGATTGTCTATTCCTCTTTCATATTTACATTATGGGTAACCGTTTTATAAAAGCAATACATCACTTCCCGTCGGGCGGAGAGGCCGCTCAGCTGTGATATAATGAGCGCATACCACGGCCTGTTGTGACGTATTGCTTAAATATTAATATTTAATTTATATTATATATATTAAACTCTCCCACTCTGTTAAAAACGTCCTGTGTTTATCTTCATATTTTCATTTGGCCGTGCATTTTTTCCCCGCCATTTTGAGAGTGGATTTTTTTTCCCTCCAAGTTATTTGTGTCACAAACGCAAAATGCTACACGAGCACGCGCCCGTATAGTTCATCGAGTTGAGCAGGCGACTTAAAGCGGCGTGCCATGGGTTGGCCACCCCTGGTCTATGAAAACAGGAGCATTCAGGTGTGTTTTAACACAATGCCAAGCAGGAAAGACATCAGCCATGGTCCTAGAGAAGCAAATGTCAGAAACTAAACTGTATAAACCCCTCAGACTAAAGGAGGCGTGCTTTCTTCCTGGATCCTTTGATGGCACGACCCCCAGGTCACTAATAGCAGCGTGCTAGCGCGCTGGAGCCTGCAGGAGGATGTGATTTTCTGCGGTGGCTGTTTTAGCTCTCTGTGGGTGAATAATCAGTGTCTTTCTCAAGGACGTATCAGCGGGGCAGATGGTTGGTGTCACAGAGGAGTGAACCCTCAAGTCAGACCGTTGAGCCGCCGAGTCGGAGATGCTAAAAATGGATCTGAACTGACACCTCGAATTATTATTCCAGAGTCAGACCGAGGAGTTTTTTATTCATCTAAAGAAATGTGACTACTGAGATTAAAATAAAAACCACGGAGTGCTGGCCAAGATTAGATGGATGGAAGGATGGATGGATGGATGATTGATGGATGATGGATGGATGGATGGATGATGGATGGATGGATGGATGGATGGATGGATGGATGATTGATGGATGATGGATGGATGGATGGATGATGGATGGATGGATGGATGGATGGATGGATGGATGGATGGATGGATGGATGGAGGGATCACAAAATGGATGGATGGATGGATGGATGGATGGATGGATGGATGGATGGATGGAGGGATCACAAAATGGATGGATGGATGGATGGATGGATGATGGATGGAAGGATGGATGGATGGATGGATGGATGGATGGATGGATGGATGGATGGATGGATGGATGGAGGGATCACAAAATGGATGGATGGATGGATGGATGGATGGATGGATGGATGGATGGATGGATGGATGGATGGATGATGGATGGAAGGATGGATGGATGGATGGATGGATGGATGGATGGATGGATGGATGGATGGATGGAGGGATCACAAAATGGATGGATGGATGGATGGATGGATGGATGGATGGATGGATGGATGGATGGATGGATGGATGATGGATGGAAGGATGGATGGATGGATGGATGGATGGATGGATGGATGGATGGATGGATGGATGGATGGATGGATGGAGGGATCACAAAATGGATGGATGGATGGATGGATGGATGGATGGATGGATGGATGGATGGATGGATGGATGGATGGATGGATGGATGGATGGATGGAGGGATCACAAAATGGATGGATGGATGGATGGATGGATGGATGGATGGATGGATGGATGGATGGATGGAAGGAAGGATGGATGGATGGATGGATGGATGGATGGATGGATGGATGGATGGATGGATGGATGGAGGGATCACAAAATGGATGGATGGATGGATGGATGGATGGATGGATGGATGGATGGATGGATGGATGGATGGATGGATGGATGGAGGGATCACAAAATGGATGGATGGATGGATGGATGGATGGATGGATGGATGGATGGATGGATGGATGGATGGATGGATGGATGGATGGATGGATGGATGGATGGATGGTTCATATTTTTCACTTCTTTTTTTTACATTGTCTGTGAGATGGGCGCGCATAGAGTCACAGATCAGCAGCGATGGTGATGTGTGGGTCACTTTACATACACCTGCTTCAGCCACTCTACCATCATGCCTTCATCCATCCAGCCCTTTTCATTTGCCTTTATAATGACTCCGGCTGGAAAAGTCTCTTTAGGCAGTCTTTCTTTTAAAAATCACCATAGTTTCTGTCCATCAGCGTGGCAACCAAGCACAACAGTGAACGATGACTTCTCATACCCCGTTGTGCGGATCGCCACCGTGTGAAAAGAAGCTTAGGCCTACTTTGGTGCAGTTATCGGTTTCAAGTTATTGATACAAAATAAGCGGGACATATGCATTTACAGTCAGAGCGATGCAGTGCGGTTTTTAATTATATTTTACTCTGGGGTGTCGTGAGATTTTATTCACTTTTGAAAGGTGTCATGACTGAAAAAAGATTGAGAAAGGCTGGTCTACACCAACGGTCCCAAGTGATTTTTAGGTTCAACCGATGTCGTCACCTGGTACTTTCCATTTATAACCCAAAAAAAGCCCAAATTCAGTCTTCACTCAGCTTTGAGGGGAGTATTTACTGACCTTGCTGAGGTTAACAGAAAACATGGCCCCAACAAAAGAAGCTGTCAGCATTTCCAGTGTGCTTTTGAAAATAAAAAAATCCCTCAAGGACAGAGACAAGATGAACTTTTG
Source organism: Cololabis saira (assembly GCF_033807715.1). Lineage (NCBI taxonomy): Eukaryota > Metazoa > Chordata > Actinopteri > Beloniformes > Belonidae > Cololabis > Cololabis saira. Next base: position 46,023,456 of record NC_084590.1, read on the forward strand.
TCGAGTACGAGTCCAATCAGACGTTTCAAGACAAGTGTTTGCAGGAAGAGAAGAAAACACTGGTTACCGAGGATACCGAGGATTATCATCCAACCAATGGAAAGTGCTGATTGTGAAGTTCTTTTATAAAGATGATGAAGCGTTAAATACAGAAGAATATTAGGGCCAGTCAGGAGAAAAATAAAAATAATATTTTAGAGAAGGAACATTTTTTTTTCATTATGCACTTCAAGAAAAAAGTCGAAATGTCGAGAAAATTTTTTTTTGAAATTTTGAGAAACAAGTCAAAATTTTGTGAATAAATTTAAAATGTTTAGAAAAAAGGCGAAATTTCAACTTTATTCACGAAATTTTGACTATTCTCAAAATTTCGACTTTATTCACGAAATTTCGACTTTACTCTTGAAATTGTATTTCAACATTTTTTATTTTTTTTTACCTTGTCTGCACACATATTAATGGTTAATACCAGGCTGGTATTACCCATTAATATATGTGCATTGTTACTATATTTTATATATATATATACATATATATACGCATACATACGCATACACATACATATATATACACATACAAACCCAGGTTGTTTTTTTTCAACATTAATTTCGACATTTCGACTTTTTTCTCGACATTTCAACTTTTTTCTAGAAGTGCACAATAAGAAAAATCTTCCCCTCTCAAATATTTTTTCTCCTGCCTGGCCCTAATACTCTTCCGTACAGAGCAGATGTCGGCGACCTACGTTTTTATCATCGAACCAATGGAAAGTGCTGATTGCAAAGTCGTTCTATTAAGAAGCTGAAGCGTTAAAAGCTATTTCCAGATGTGACTGAATTAAGTGTGATTAGAAAGACGACGGCCTCACCTGCAGACCTCCGGAGGTTCGTCCCTCCAGGCTGGTTCAGAGATCCAGCAGATCCAGCAGCTCATGAAGCTGGGCCACGAGTTAAAGATGGGATTAACCGGTGTCATCCTCAAGGGGATGATGTACTACAGAACCTTTCTTCACTTGGGGTAATATGTGTGCACCTGACTCACAGAGGTGCAGTAAGAGGATTAAGCATGTGATCTGCTTGATCCAGAGACATCTGTGTCACTTAAGTGTTGACGAAATGCCAAGCGAGAATCCACTATTTCATCTCCCTCCTGCAGGAGAATTTCTGCTTGGAAATCAATAAAAGAGGCTCAGGTGGATGGATGGATGGATGGATGGATGGATGGATGGATGGATGGATGGATGGATGGATGGATGGACGGACGGACGGACGGACGGACGGACGGACGGACGGACGGACGGACGGAGGGAGGGATGGATGGATGGATGGATGAATGGATGGATGGATGGATGGATGGATGGATGGATGGATGGATGGATGGATGGATGGATGGATGGATGGATGGATGGATGAATGTATCGATGGATGATGGATGGATGGATGGATGATGGTGGATGGTTGATGGATGGATGGATAATAATGGATGGATAATAATGGATGGATGGATGGTTGATGGATGGATGGATGGATGGTTGATGGATGGATGGATAATAATGGATGGATGATGGATGGATGGATGGATAATAATGGATGGATGGATGGATGGATGGATGGATGGATAATAATGGATGGATGGATGGATGGATGGATGGATGGATGGATGGATGGTTGATGGATGGATGGATAATAATGGATGGATGATGGATGGATGGATAATAATGGATGGATGGATGGATGGTTGATGGATGGATGGATAATAATGGATGGATGGATGGATAATAATGGATGGATGGATGGATGGATAATAATGGATGGATGGATGATGGATGGATGGATAATGATGGATGGATGGATGGATGGATGGATGGATGGATGGATAATAATGGATGGATGGATGGATGAATTAATGGATGGATGGATGGATATTGGATGGATGGATGGATGGATGGATGGATGGATGGATGGATGGATGGATGATGGATGGTTGATGGATGGATGGATGGATGGATGGATGGATGGATGGATGGATGGATGGATAATAATGGATGGATGATGGATGGTTGATGGATGGATGATGGATGGATGGTGGATGGATGGTGGATGGATGGATGGATGGATGGATGGATGGATGGATGGATGGATGGATGGATGGTGGATGGATGGTGGATGGATGGATGGATGGATGGATGGGTGGATGGATGGATGGATGGATGGATGGATGGATGGATGGATGGATAATAATGGATGGATGATGGATGGATGGATGGTGGATGGATGGATGGATGGATGGATGGATGGATGATGGATGGTGGATGGATAATAATGGATGGATGGATGGATGGATGGATGGATGGATGGATGGTTGATGGATGGATGGATAATAATGGATGGATGATGGATGGATGGATAATAATGGATGGATGGATGGATAATAATGGATGGATGGATGGATGGTTGATGGATGGATGGATGGATAATAATGGATGGATGGATGGATGGATAATAATGGATGGATGGATGATGGATGGATGGATAATGATGGATGGATGGATGGATGGATGGATGGATGGATGGATAATAATGGATGGATGGATGGATGAATTAATGGATGGATGGATGGATATTGGATGGATGGATGGATGGATGGATGGATGGATGGATGGATGGATGATGGATGGTTGATGGATGGATGGATGGATGGATGGATGGATGGATGGATGGATAATAATGGATGGATGATGGATGGTTGATGGATGGATGATGGATGGATGGTGGATGGATGGTGGATGGATGGATGGATGGATGGATGGATGGATGGATGGATGGATGGTGGATGGATGGTGGATGGATGGATGGATGGATGGGTGGATGGATGGATGGATGGATGGATGGATGGATGGATGGATGGATAATAATGGATGGATGATGGATGGATGGATGGTGGATGGATGGATGGATGGATGGATGGATGGATGATGGATGGTGGATGGATGGATGGATGGTGGATGGATGGATGGATGGATGGATGGATGGTGGATGGATGGATGGATGGATGGATAATAATGGATGGATGATGGATGGATGGATGGATGGATGGATGATGGATGGATGGATGGATGATGGATGGTTGATGGATGGATGGATGGATGGATGATAGATGGATGGTGGATGGATGGATGGATAATAATGGATGGATGATGGATGGTTGATGGATGGATGATGGATGGATGGTTGATGGATGGATGGTGGATGGATGGTGGATGGATGGATGGATGGATGGATGGTGGATGGATGGATGGATGGATGGATAATAATGGATGGATGGATGGATGGATGGATGATGGATGGATGGATGATGGATCGATGGATGGATGGATGGATGGTGGATGGATGGATGGATGGATGGATGGATGGATGATGGATGGTTGATGGATGGATGGATGATAGATGGATGATGGATGGATGGATGGATGGATGGATGGTGGATGGATGGATGGATGGATGGATGGATGGTGGATGGATGGTGGATGGATGGATGCATGGATGGATGGATGGATGGGTGGATGGATGGATGGATGGATGGATGGATGGATGGATGGATGATGGATGGATGGATGGATAATAATGGATGGATGATGGATGGATGGATGGATGGATGGTGGATGGATGGATGGATGGATGGATGGATGGATGGATGGATGGATGGATGATGGATGGATGGTGGATGGATGGATGGATGGATGGATGGATGGATGGATGGATGGATGGATGGATAATAATGGATGGATGATGGATGGATGGTTGATGGATGGATGGATGGATGGATGGATGGTGGATGGATGGATGGATGGATGGATGGATGGATGGATGGATAATAATGGATGGATGATGGATGGATGGATGGATGGATGGATGGATAATAATGGATGGATGGATGGATGGATGGATGGATGGATGGATGGATGGATGGATGGATGGATGGATAATAATGGATGGATGGATGGATGGATGGATGGATGGATGATGGATGGATGGATGATGGATCGATGGATGGATGGATGGATGGATGGATGGTGGATGGATGGATGGATGGATGGATGGATGGATGATGGATGGATGGTGGATGGATGGATGGATAGATGGATGGATAATAATGGATGGATGATGGATGGTTGATGGATGGATGGATGGATGGATGGTGGATGGATGGTGGATGGATGGATGGTGGATGGATGGTGGATGGATGGATGCATGGATGGATGGATGATAGATGGATGGTGGATGGATGGATGGATAGATGGATGGATAATAATGGATGGATGATGGATGGTTGATGGATGGATGGATGGATGGATGGATGGTGGATGGATGGTGGATGGATGGATGGATGGTGGATGGATGGTGGATGGATGGATGCATGGATGGATGGATGGGTGGATGGATGGATGGATGGATGGATGGATGGATGGATGGATGGATAATAATGGATGGATGATGGATGGATGGATGGATGGTGGATGGATGGATGGATGGATGGATGGATGGATGATGGATGGATGGATGGATGGATGGATGGATGGTGGATGGATGGATGGATGGATGGATGGATGGATGGATGGATGGATGGATGGATGGATAATAATGGATGGATGGATGGATGGATGGATGGATGGATGGATGGATGATGGATGGATGGATGGATGGATGGATGGATGGATGGATGGATGGATGGATGGATGGATGGATAATAATGGATGGATGGATGGATGGATGGATGGATGGATGGATGGATGGATGGATGATGGATGGATGGATGGATGGATGGATGGATGGATGGATGGATGGATAATAATGGATGGATGATGGATGGATGGATGGATAATAATGGATGGATGATGGATGGATGGATGGATGGATGGATAATAATGGATGGATGGATGGATGGATGGATGGATGGATGGATGGATGGATGGATGGATAATAATGGATGGATGATGGATGGATGGTTGATGGATGGATGGATGGATGGTGGATGGATGGATGGATGGATGGATGGATGGATGGATGGATGGATGGATGGATGGATGGATGGATGGATAATAATGGATGGATGGATGGATGGATGGATGGATGGATGGATGGATGGATGGATGGATAATAATGGATGGATGGATGGATGGATGGATGGATGGATGATGGATGGATGGATGGATGGATTGATAATAATGGATGGATGGATGGATGGATGGATGGATGATGGATGGATGGATTGATAATAATGGATGGATGGATGGATGGATGGATGGATGGATGGATGGATGGATGGATGGATAATAATGGATGGATGGATGGATGGATGGATGGATGGATGGATGGATGGATGGATGGATGGATAATAATGGATGGATGGATGGATGGATGGATGGATGGATGGATAATAATGGATGGATGGATGGATGGATGGATGGATGGATGGATAATAATGGATGGATGGATGGATGGATGGATGGATGGATGATGGATGGATTGATAATAATGGATGGATGGATGGATGGATGGATGGATGGATAATAATGGATGGATGGATGGATGGATGGATGGATGGATGGATGATGGATGGATGGATGGATGGATGGATGGATGGATGGATAATAATGGATGGATGATGGATGGATGGATGGATGGATGGATGGATGGATGGATGGATGGATGGTGGATGGATGGATGGATGGATGGATGGATGGATGGATGGATGGATGGATGGATGGATGGATGGATGGATGGATGGATGGATGGATTGACTCAGCTCCGTATGTTTACTAGAAGGTTGGACTCCTGTTTGGAATCCTGACGGCTTTAAGGACGATGCAGTTTTATTTTTTCTCAGTTCATAATCAGAGTGTTTCACAAAGACACTGAGATGAAAGAAAGATGAAATAAACGTCAATAAAACACAGAATAAAGTCCCAAACACCTGTTTTCCCCCGACAGGAGGAGTTTGTGTGCGAGCCGCCGATGATCACCCGCCACACCTCCAAGATGTTCGTGATGGAGGGCCAGGAGGTCAGTCTGCGCTGCAGGTCCATCGGGGACCCGGAACCGTCCACACACTGGGTCAGTCCGGACGGGAAGCTGATCGGAAACACGTCCAGAACCGTCTGCTACGAGAACGGCTCGCTGGACATCCTCAAGGCCTCCGTCAAGGTGCGATCAATACCAACACATGGATTGACGTGTGTTAAACATATTAAAATAGAAATATCACTATTCGTTAAATTGTAATGTGAAAAAAAACAATTGTTTACATTTTTTTTATTTAAAAATTGTTAAAAAAAAATAAAAAACATTTACATTTTTTTAAACATTAAAGGAGCCGTCTGTAAGAAATGTCCAAAACTGGTACTGCATTCACTTTCAAAATATTGTTGAGCGGCGTGTACCCTCCCCCTCCTCCCCCCGACCAGAGGTTGCCAGGTAGGCTGCAGAATGCAGCAGGAACGTAGGCTGCCATGGCTGCGATAATTAGAGCCGAGCTGGCAACCCGGATGCCGAAACAACACTGACTTGGTGATTGGGAGATAGGTGGAGGGTGGAGCTTCAGAAACAATACTGACTTGGTGATTGGGAGATAGGTGGAGGGTGGAGCTTCAGAAACAATACTGACTTGGTGATTGGGAGATAGGTGGAGGGTGGAGCTTCAGAAACAATACTGACTTGGTGATTGGGAGATAGATGGAGGGTGGAGCTTCAGAAACAATACTGACTTGGTGATTGGGAGATAGGTGGAGGGTGGAGCTTCAGAAACAATACTGACTTGGTGATTGGGAGATAGGTGGAGGGTGGAGCTTCAGAAACAATACTGACTTGGTGATTGGGAGATAGGTGGAGGGTGGAGCTTCAGAAACAATACTGACTTGGTGATTGGGAGATAGGTGGAGGGTGGAGCTTCAGAAACAATACTGACTTGGTGACTGGGAGATAGGTGGAGGGTGGAGCTTCAGGCCAAAACAAAAAATGACAACATAAACATCAGTTGAGGGCTGCAACTCCTCTTTTTAAACTGGAATATCATGGCTTGAGTGCTGTTGTCAGTGACATAAGTATTTGAAATGAACATGATTTTTAAATGTCTGTTGACATATCGGGGTCATTTTATGATTCGTTTTATTATTGCTCTTACATACAGCTCCTTTAAAAAAAAAAAATATTTTTAAACATTTGAAAAAATTAACTTTTTTTTAGTTTAAAAATTTTTTTTTTAAAAAGTTTGAAAAAAATATATATTTTTTTAACTTTTTTAAAAATTGAAAATAAAATAAAAAATTGTAATCTGAGTAAAGTTACGATTAATACCAACACAAGGATTGACATGTGTTAAACATATGAAAATAGAAATATCACGATTAGTTAAATTGCAATGTCAAAAAAACAAAAGAAAATTTAATTAAAAAAAAATTATTTAATAATTGTTAAAAAAAATTTTTAAATGTTTTTACATTTTTTTTAAACATTAAAACTTTTAAAAATGTTTTTAAAATTTTTTTTTTAAATGTTGAAAAATGTTGAAAAAATTTAAAAAAAATGTTTTTTAAATTTTGTAAAAATGGAAAGAAAAAAAAATTGTAACGTGAATAAAGGTACGATCTATACCAACACATGGATTGACATGTGTTAAACATATTAAAATAGAAATATCACAATTAATTAAATTGTAATGTGAAAAAAACTATTTTTTTTACATTTAAAAAAAAATATATATTTTTAAAACATTTTTTTTTTAAATGTAAATAAAATGTATTTATTTATTTTTATTGTAATGTGGATATATGGTTTTGTCATTATCCAGGATTCTGGAAAGTTCACGTGTATAGCTTCCAACGCCGCCGGCGAGGCCACCGCTCCCGTCGAGTTGGTCGTCAACCCGTCCCCGCACTTCGACCCCAAGCTGGACCCGGACCCGGGTCCTTCCGACATCCCGACCTCCATCAAATCCAACGTCAGCGGAGGCCAGGCCCGGTCCGACCAGCAGAGGGTCAGCGTGTCGGAGCTCACCTCCGGCTCCGCCACCATCCGGTGGCCGCCCCAGAACCACATCCCGGGGGTCCGCATGTACCAGATCCAGTACAACAGCTCCACGGACGACATCCTCATATACAGGTGAGATACGTGGCGGGCTCGGGGACCCGGGGCGAAGTTTTCCCTCCTGCTACTTTTTCTAACATTTCTGGAGGTTCGATGATGACCTTCGACCTTTTACCGACCTCCGACCTTTTACCGACCTCTGACCTTTTACCGACCTCCGACTGATTGATTTTTTTTTTTTAGCCATTTATTTTATTTTGAAAGTTTCAACTTCTCATACAACTCACATACACATGGAAGCACTTGTATGACTTACATGTAGATTCTTCAGGCCTGGACATTTAGCGGATGACACCAGCCACGACTTTCTATATCAAACCATTCAAAAGTTATGGCAGAAAGTAGGAAATATCAGATATCGACCAATCACATGAAGGGGCAAGGCTAATTTGCACCAATTATGTTCAAGCACTCAAAACTGAGTCCGATGACACCACCCACGACTCTCTATATCAAACCATTCAAAAGTTATGGCAGAAAACAGGAACGATCAAATATCGACCAATCAAAAGAAGGGGCGGGGCTAATTCAGGCCAATGAAGTTCAAATACTCAATACCGAGTCCGATGACACCACCCACATGTCTTTATCACAACCTGTTCAAAAGTTATGGCAGAAAGTAGGAACTATCAGATATCGACAAATCACATGAAGGGATGGGGATAATTTATGTTCAAGGACCCAAAACCGAGTCCGATGACACCACCCATAAGTCTCTATGTGAAACCATTCAAAAGTTATGGCAGAAAGTAGGAACTATCACATATGGACCAATCAGATGAAGGGGGGAGCGCTTTTTGGCGTCTAGCGTCGCCACGGTAACGCTTTTGACTGAGAAAAGTAATGCACGTTGTCGCAGGATGGAGACGCACATTTTGATGTATAACACACATGGCTGCACGTTACGGTTCGGGTTCTGAAGCGGCTGAAGGAATGGCATAAATTTCGCCAAAATGACACGATTCATTCAAAATGGCCGACTTCCTGTTCGGTTTCGGCCATGGCGCCAAAAGATTTTTCTTTAAGTTGCGACATGATACAGGTGTGTACCGATTTTCGTGCATGTACGTCAAACCATATTGTGGGGCTTGAGGCACAAAGTTTTCTAGGCGGCGCTGTTGAGCCATTTTACCACGCCCATTAATGCAAACCATTAAATATCAAATTTTTCGCCAGGCCTGGCTTGCATGCAAAATTTGGTGAGTTTTGGGGCACGTTCAGGGGAAAAAAAGGCCCTCCTTTCGTCAGGAGGAAAAGAAAGAAAGAATAAAGAAAGAAAGAATAATTCCTACAGATACAATAGGGCCTTCGCACTGTAAGTGCTCGGGCCCTAATAATAATTTTTTCAGCATTGATTGTTATTCATTTATTTTTGCGCCATTTTGTTTTGAAAATTTCAGCTTCTCATATAAATATATTGGCAGATGAAATGTAAAGCTTTAATATCAATCTAGCACATTTTATACATTCACTTATATACTTTTTTATTTTGTCAGTGTTGATTGATATTCTTTTTTTTCGCCATTTTGTTCAGTTTTATTTTGAAAGTTTCATCTTCCCATACAAACATATTAGAATATGTTTTATATATAATATCAATTATTTATTTTATATTTAATATCAATTTAGCACATATTATACATTCACTTATATATTTTTTTCAGCATTGATTGTTATTCATTTATTTTTGAGCCGCTTTGTTTTATTTTGAAAGTTTCAGCTTCTCATACAAACATATTAGCAGCACTTTCGGTGTCGTACAAAAGCGACGAGGGCCTGGAGCGCCGAGGCCTCCCGACCAGGGAGGGGGTGTCACGAGTGTGACGAGTGTGACGGGTGGAACGGGGACGTTTCTGCAGAAGAAGAGCGAGCAGAGTCTTTGGTGTGACGGGTTTTGACTCGCGGCGAGTCGGTGCTCGTCGTTCCCCTCGTGCCTCCGGATGCTGCTGTAATCAAACGCTGTGCAGAGCTGCAGACGCTTTAAAGATACCGCCAGGAATATAAATGAGGTGGCAGGGAACATCAGGACCCCCCCACCCCTCAAGGAATATCTTTATTTCCTGTGTTTTAATTAAAACCATCACCCGTCACATACAAGGTCGCCACCTCAGAATATAAGGGGTCAGAGGTCACGTCTTGAGCATGTGGGAGCTCTGTCCGCACCGCAGGAGGTTAATTATTCTGCGAGTCCTTTTCTCTTTCCGTATATGGCTTTGAACCGTTTTCAACTTCTGCTTAAATCTCCTGAATCATAACCTTCATCAAGGCAAGGCAAGTTTATTTGTGCAGCACAATTCAACACAATAACACAGTAATTCAACATTAAAAGCGGCAAGACACAATTAAACAGTAAATAACAAATAAAATGATAAGAAAAGAGGTAAAATAATAAAAAGCACAAGTTGTTAAAAAGTAAGGGCAGTAGAGTACAGCAGGTACATCTCATTCTTACAATGGCAAGAATTACGTTTCTATACGGTCAAAACGTACAAAGACCGGGTCAAATAAAGTATTACAAAAGTAATCTGTAACAATTCATACGGTGAATTAAACCAATTTGACAATTCTATGCCACAATGACTGTTTCCAGGTCTTATTTGATACAATTGACGAGAATTACGTTTCTATACGGTCAAAACATACAAAGACCGGGTCAAATACAGTATTACAAGTATCAGAATGTTGCTGACGCCTTTCCTCTTTGGCATTGTGTTAGTAGTCACCCGAATGCTCCAGCCCTAAAACAAACATCTGCTTTTCATCACACACGGATGATGATATCATTTGGTCAGCAGCACCTGGCTATAGTAACGGTAATAAAGGTGTAATAAAGGTGCAATAAAGGTGTAATAAAGGTGTAATAAATGGGATAGGGTATTAGATATATAATATTAAAGTTGTATTCAGTCTTCAGTGCTTAATAGTTGAGTTTTTGTTCTATAAATGATGATGCAGCGTGATATTTTTATTGTTTTTGTTCATCTGAGACAGTATTTATCCCCCCACCAACCCCCTGCTGTATTTGTATGTTTTGTTTGTTCTTCAGAGACTCTTTTTTTTCACCCCCCTATTTGATTTTCTTCCAGGCGTCAGTTGTAAAACATCACAGTAATAGTCGTGAGCTTAATGCTTAACGGTTTTGTTGTTGAGGCGAGTAACAAAAACTACTTCTTAGTCCACGTTTGGCTCTTATTGCCTCGCAGCAGGCGTTAACCAGGTGGAGACTGGAAAAGAAAAGAAAAGAAAAGAAAAGAAAAGAGAGGTGGTGGTGGAGGGGTACGGAGAATCCTGCTGGGAAATAAGAACACGGCGGCAACAAAAAGCCATAAAAACTACAAGAAGAGCTTGTAATGAGAGAACGGAGAGACCTACGAAGCAGAAAGTAACGGAGATAAAAGAAAGAATATGACTCTAATGAGTCGAGCGAGACGGAACGGTGAAATTAACGGAAAGCAGTCGTTTCCTACGTTTTTACAATAAAGACTAAATATTCGGGGAGAAGAATCAGTTGTTGAATTTAAATTAGAGATGAACCTCTGTGGTCCAAATAAATGAGAAAACCCTCCTTTTTACGGCCCGATGGCGACCACGTGACCGGGTTCAATGGCGTCCGTATTAATGGTGCCATCGGTGTAAACCGGAGTCAAGTTCTCTCGTCTGATTTATGTCTGACCTGGCAATAAAGCTTTTTCTGATTCTGATTCTGTTTCTGATTCAAACGGAGGATTTGGGATGAGTTGTGAGGAGATGTCACGCTTTCTGGTACCGGGGCCGTTCTGGTGCCCTGGCGCCGTTTACGGGTTTGGCAGCAAATATTTGGTTGTTGCAGGATCTTATCTGTACGGAAGAGTATTAGGGCCATGCAGGAGAAAAGGCAATTGAGAGGGGAAGATTTATTTTTATTGTGCACATCGAGAAAAAAGTCGAAATGTTGAGAAAAAAGTCGAAATGTCTAGAATAATGTTGAAATACAATTTCAAGAATAAAGTTGAAATTTCATGAATAAAGGCGAAATTTCACACTTTTTCTCAACCTTTCAACTTTATTCACGAAATTTTGACTTTTTTGTCAACATTTCGACTTTTTTCTCTAAATCGTACTTCAACATTAATCTCGTCATTTTGACTTTTTTTCTCAACATTTTGAACTTTTTCTCGTTATTTCAACTTTTTTCTCGACATTTCGCCTTTTTTCTCGAAATTGTACTTCAACATTAATCTCACCATTTCAACTTTATTCACGAAATTTCGACTTTTTTCTCAACATTTCGACTTTTTTCTCGAAATCGTACTTCAACATTAATCTCGTCATTTTGACTTTTTTCTCAACATTTGGAACTTTTTCTCGTCATTTCAACTTTTTTCTCGACATTTCGACTTTTTTCTCGAAATCGTACTTCAACATTAATCTCGACATTTCAACTTTTTTCTTGACATTTCGACTTTTTTGTCGAAGTGCATAATGAAAAAAAAATCTTCCTCCTCTAAAATATTATTTTTATTTTTCTCCGGCCTGGCCCTGATAGTCTTCCGTATATCTGGCATCATCATGGATGAGATTTTTATAAATAATACCTGTTCTGTATCAGGTGGAACGAAGACCTGAAGCGCTGCCGTCTTCTCGTTTCATCAAAGTTCACTAATATTAGAGTAAAGTATAATTAATCTCTTGGCCACACCAGTTTTAGTCTAGTCATTGGGTCAAGCTATCATTTTAGTTTTTATTAGTTTTAGTCATGTTCATTCTCCTTTTAGTCGTTTCAAGTTTCAGTCGACTAAAAGTCTGAGCATTTTAGTCTTATTTTAGTCAGAATTTTCGATTTTAGTCTAGTTTTTGTCAAAGATTGTATTTAGCCAAACCCATTTAACTATTCAAACAAGGTTATCTTATTATTCTATTATTGTTATAATAGATTCAGAAGACTCTAATTTGAGTTTACAACATATTTATTTTTCCACATTGCTCCTCTTTTTCTATTAACCGACACATTGGGTTTTCTTTTCCACGTCTATGTGGGAAGCTGCTTTCGCTTCAGTAAACGAATAAATAAACCATTTAAGGAACCTCCTGCTGCTCTATCAGCATCTTAAACTTTCATCCGTCATGTTTGATCGACCCAAAATTCTTCTTCAGTGGGCCGTAATTGGGCTTGTGATCAGCTGCTCGGAGGAATCTGACGGATGTCGGTGAAACGTCTCGAACATGAAGACGTCTAAAGACGCTCCGTCTCGACTGATGTGAGGTTCTTCCTCGAGTCGATCCGTCAGTCTCGCAGCGTGAGACGATTCAAGATCAGCGCGACCCGACCAGGAGCTGCAGGAACCGTTAGAACGATGCAAACGTCTGCAAAATAATGCGTCAAAATACATGTAAAAGATATCAGTAAAACGGTCTGATCTGGTTTTAATTTTATTTAATTTTAATTCATATCCAACTAGACACAGTGGCAATCTTCATTTACCCTTCTGTCCAACATCTGGTCATCAATTTAATATTACATTTAGAGGTCCAAAAATGTGTCGCTGAAGTTTTTTTTTTATCTTTTACCTCCTTCAGAAACGTATTTAAAAAAACATCTTATTCTGTCTTAACCTTCAATATATTTATTTTTTTTATTGTGCACTTCGAGAAAAAAGTCGAAATGTCGAAAAAAAAGTCGAAACGTTGAGATTAATGTTGAAATACAATTTTAAGAATAAATTTTATCGCCCCAATTTTTATCGCCCCATGGCGCCAGGAGAGGGCGGTGGCTCGGGGAACCTGGGACGGTCTGGGAACCGGGGACGTGTGGGAACCGGGGACGGTCAGGGAACCGGGGACGGGCGTGGTCACCCCTCTCCCCACATCGTTTTGGAAGTGTTGTGAACGAGATACAGTACAACTTTAATATTTGCGCCTTATTTTTCCGCTCATTTTTTTTATCTGATACCTTAATGTCTGATATCAACCCAGTACAAGATCATCAGATCAGCCTAATATTCTTTTTTTCCCTTCCAAAAAGACTTCAGTAATAATAATAACAGTATTATTAAGCAAAGAAGCAAGTTTTATTTTAGTTTTAAATTTCAGTTTATCCGATCGGAAAACGACGTTGGCAGTTCTGCAGTTACCGACGACTCTCAATCTCTGAATCAGCACCATAGACATATATATATATATATATATATATATATATATATATATATATATATATATATATATATATATATATATATATATATATATATATATATATGATCAGCACCACCAGAGGAGAGAGCTATATATTATATTATATTATATTATATTATATTATATTATATTATATTATATTATTAGCCATGTGAGCCAAATCTCGCGAGAGTGTGTTGCTCAGTTTTGTCGGTCTGAAAATTGCCATTTTGGTGTCAGAATGTTCAGAAAGTTTGTGGCTTTTGAAAAATGGGTCCCATATTTACTTAGGTTACTATGGGGCGAAGGAATTGGTAATAATCTGTGCTCACGTTCACTTTTCCCATAGGACTTAATAGACTCAGGACCTGCTGTTAGTCTCCTAAGGGGGCGGGGCAGTCACGTGACACAGATACAGGAAACACAACCGGAGTGGGGGGTAGAGTTTATAAAACGTATCTGGTAATAGTAAAGTTGTAACAGTAAATCTGGAGAGCAGAGCGCAGTGAGCGCCTCAGCGGGTGAGGATGAAGCTCCATGATGAGACCAGAGCCAGACTGCAGGTCAGCGTGGGCGGCGTCCTAGTACCGTGTTCCCGGGGGGGGGGTAACTCTGCCGGAGAGCAAGTCAGAAGTATGAATCCTGACACTGGGAACTCTAACTGGAGGTCAGTGGTGGATGATGGGAGAGACGGCAGAAATTAAAGTATTAAACCCTTTAAATGCTGTTTTTCACAAGATGCCACCATAAAAACCTTGGATCCGCTCTTGTCTGGGCTTCGTTTGAAGTTAAAGGTGAATGTGAGCCTTTATTCCTGCTGCTATAAAACCTCAAACCCGTATTCCTGACATCTGACGATTCACTTTCAAAATAAAAGAGGACACCAGGGGACACTACAGGGAGAAAATCAGCTGAGAGGAAACAAGAGAAAAGACTTCAACAGGAGAAATAAGACAAAGTGAAGAACCTTAAACCACAACAGAATTAAGCTGAATTCAACTACAAATACTTAAAATATCACTTATCCCGGTCAGGATAAAAACATTCATCCTAAAGCTGCAAAAAGGACTTTGATCACCTAAGTTTCAAACCTCAGAAAGCATCGTAAGAGCGTCTGAACCTCTGCAACACTCCTAAAAGGACGACCGTGTCTTTGTGTGTCGCGGGTTTTGGGTTTATGCTTTTATTTTGAAAGCCTGCCATGTTTCTCGTCATGTTCTTCTGGTTTTGTCAAGTTTGGACTCTTGTTTTGGATCCTTTATTGCAGCTTTTTAGTTTAAACAAATCACGTCCTGCATCCAGGACCTATCTACCACGTCTTTGTGCCTCTTTTAGTGGACTAATACGTGCACGTTGAGCTAAAATAGCGAGAGCAGGTGGAGATAAATGTGCATCTTCGGTGCCACAAAAACCCTCCAGACTTGCTTTACACAGATTTAAACAAACAGACTGATTCTGTTTTTTCTTACTTTTTGAGGTTTTTATTTTTAAATAAATGCTCTCAAGCAAAGAACGTGTTTATCTTTCCGCGTAGCAGCCCTTTAAGACTCTAAATCCATTTACACAGTTGTCATTGGCTCGCAGGCACAAACCTCCAAATGTTTTCAAACCCAAACCAAGATGTTCTGTCATTTGTTGTGACACTTCTTTATCTTGTTTGTAGCGTCGCCGTTGCAGAAGCCGAGCTGTAAACGCCACTCACTGCAGCCGGCTGCAGCTTCCTCCGGGGGGAACGGCGTAAACGCAGAGGCGTAAAAGCAGAGAGTGATTCGTGTTTTACTCGCCGTGCTCCGTCGACTCTGGGAATAAAATATTTGACCTTTAACAAGAAGCAGGCAGCATCTTTGTGCCTCCGGGCCGCCATTAGAGGAGGTTCGTTGGAGGACCGAGCAGCAGCCGCTGTAAATAATGCAGAAACGGCGTGGCTGTATATCCGTCGTTAAGCCGGATGGGACTTGGAGCTGCTTTGATTGACAGGAGTCAAACGTCCGCTGATGGAAAGGGTGACTTATGAAAAAGGAGATCATACGGACGAAAGTGGACCGAAGGACCAGGGACCAGAACTCCCACCGGGCTCGGTCCCAACTAGGGACGGGCGGTGTGGACTAAAAAATGTATCACGATCATTTCTGGCATTTATCCCGATAACGATAAAAGTGACGATAAAAAAAATACCAATTCAACTCCACCTTTTTAACTATAAATCTATCACCACATTCAGTCTTTGGAGCCAAAACACTGCTCTAAAATAATACTAAATGCTACTAAACTACACCAATTAAATTGAATTAATAAAAAACAATTACATGAGTTACACCTGTACTGCAAAACTGGAATGACTCAGATCCTCCATGTTTGTTACACAAACACGTATCAACGGGAATTTATCCTTTTTTCTTTCTTTCTTTCTTTCTTTCTTTCTTTCTTTCTTTCTTTCTTTCTTTCTTTCTTGCTCATTTCTTTCTTTCTTTCTTTCTGGCTCATTTCTTTCTTTCTTTCTTTCTTTCTTTCTTTCTTTCTTTCGTTCTTTCGTTCTTTTTTTCTTTCTTTCTTTCTTTCTTTCTTTCTTTCTTTCTTTCTTTCTTTCTTTTTTCTTTCAGGTTTATATCTTTCTTTCTTTCTGGCTCATTTCCTTCCTTCCTTCCTTCCTTCCTTCCTTCCTTCCTTCCTTCCTTCCTTCCTTCCTTCACGTACGTTGTGCGTGGATTTAACGCAGAACCATAAATCAGCTTTACACAAAAACGTCACCAACGGGAATATATCGTTTTTACCGTGAGATGACAAATTCTTACCGTGGGAAATTTTTTGGACGGTTTATCGTGAACGGTAAAATATCGCCCATCCCTAGTCCCAACGAGGCCTCCATCAGTCCAACAATCCTCCAGTGGGGTCCAGAAGAACCTACTACGAACATCCAACATCATTAAAACGGTTACCGTGGCCAGAAATACACAAATACCTGTTGGCAATTTTTCATTATTTTTATTTTCATGCCTATAACACGTGACATGTTACTTCACATAGGAATGAACTGAGCAATTAAACTTAGCAGCACCATAATGGCTCACTTGCACTTGCACGTGCATTTGTACTGTAGTACAAAAGTTAAAATAAAAAAAAACACATGACAGTTCTGTGTCAACATGATCCGCAGGTTTGTGGTGTTGCTGTTGTATTTTAGTTTTGCCTGGCACAACTTAAGCTGCTTTCACATAAAGCGGGGTTTGCGCCGCGCCCACCGCCGGGTTGGGCACAGAGTCGGCCGAGATTTCATCACCACGCGGCACGGTGAAATTAAAAAATGTTCAATTCGGGCAGGCAGGCGCGGGGCAGGCGGCCGCTCAGCAGCACAGCGGTTCGCTCTTGTGCCGCGGTAGCACATACACAATGAATGGGATCGCTGGCGCAGTCTGCGCTTTGCGCCCTCTATGAGAAACGGGCTTTACACACCACCCTACTTTTGTCCGTTTCTCGTGTTCCTTCTTTAAATGGGAATTCAAAATGAGTCCAACCGTCTGATCTGAAAGATTTTCCGCTTGCCATCGTCGCCATTTTATTGTTGTTTGGTCGCGTGCAGCCACCGTCCACAAAACGCGAATCATAAGAAAATGTTGCCCCAACTGGCCAGGAGGTGAATCGATTCAGAGGCTTTGCTTAATCGATATTTAATAAGGGCGGGGATAATTGCGATGCATACATTTTTCAATATTTTTACCCACCCCTAATCACTGCATCGTCCCAGTAAAGCCCAACTGTCCAACGACGAGGCACGGTGGAGGGAGCATCAGAAGTCTCTGACGGACTTCACAATAAAAGCTTTTACTTTTACTAGAGTCATCTTGTGGAGGATGGTGTGGTTTTAGTTTGTGAACATGTTGCCACCCCGGGGAAAGTTGCTTTCTGCTTTATCACTGGAGGAAAACGAAACGAGACGCAACAAAAATGCTGGTCATGTGACGATAACGATGATTAAATATATAATGCAATATCGTAGAGGAATAAAAACGAGACTAAAATGTAGATTACAAAATAAAAACCATGTTAAAATGTGTCTTCATTTTCGTTGACCAAAGAGAGGTTAGAGGCTGATGCCGTTAACGCAGAGCTCTAGGTTCACGTCCATTAAAAACAAAGTTACATAGAGAAAAGGGCCGATGGCCGGCCATGCGGGGATCTGCTCTGGGGCTTGGGGATGAAGAAGAGACCAACTTTCTTCTGGAGCTGATTTTCCTGGGATCAGACCGCCCTGTCGGAGTCATCGCTCAGGGACGATGTTCTCGTCCGTCTGGTGCAGCGGTCGGCAACCCAAAATGTTTTACAGCCATATTGGACCAAAAACACAAAAAATAAATATGTCTGGAGCCGCAAAAAATGAAGTCTTGTATAAGCCTTAGAATGAAGACAACACATGCTGCATGTTTCTATATTAGTTAGAACTGGGGGAAGATTTTTTTTTTCATTATGCACTTATTATGCACTATGCAAAAAAGTCTAAATGTTGAGAAAAAAGTTGAAACGTCAAGATTAATGTTGAAGTACAATCTTGAGGGAAAAAGTCGAAATGTTGAGAAAAAAATCGGAATGTTGAGAAAAAAAGTCAAAATCTGGAGAAAAAAGTCGAAATGTCGAGGAAATAGTCAAAATTTTGTGAAAAAAGTCGAAATGTTGAGAAAAAAGTTGAAATGTCGACAAAAAAGTCCAAATGTAGAGAAAAAAGTCGAAATGTCGAGATAAATGTTGAAGTACAATCTCGAGAAAAAAGTTGAAATGTCGACAATAAAGTCGAAATGTTAAGAAAAAAGTCAAAATGTTGAGGAAGAAGTCAAAATTTTGAGAAAAAGTTGAAATGTCGAGATTAAAAAGGAAAGGAAAAAGGGAGAAAAAAAAGAGAAAAAAGAGAAAAAAAGGGAAAAAAGAAGAAAAAAAGGAAAAAAAGAGAAAAAGAAAACGAAAAATAAGGTCAAACATTTTTGAAAAAGCTCCAGGAGCCACTAGGGCGGCGCTAAAGAGCCGCATGCGGCTCTAGAGCCACGGGTTGCTGATCCCTGGTCTGGTGCAAACGTTGGTACGCCATCTCTTCATCCACTGCTTGTTTGTGTCTGATTCTTTGAATCTTTGATTCTTCGGGTCTTTTGGGTCCAATTTGGATCATTTAACCTGTTGCACGACCCAGTTCTAGCTCTGATTCCTCAGTGGACTCAGCATTGTTCTTGGATGGAGGCTCGTGTGAAGCCCCCGGGGTCCCGGCTCCCTCTCCTCCTCTGCAGGGTAAATTGGAGTCAGAGGTCCTTAAGCCTGCCGTTTAAGAGCTCTGAAAATGATTAGATTTGTGTGAAAAGCAGAGCCTCTCCCTTTGAGATCCATCTTAAATGAGGTACATTTTACATTTAACCCCCCCACCGCCTCCCATCCGAGAGGAAAAGAAAAGTAATATATGACTGAGCCGTCTGAGATCGGGCCCACATCCCTCATCAGCCCGGGAAGAGTCTCGTCTGATGGC